>NW_010130718.1:70776-110023 GCF_000699245.1 Pterocles gutturalis | reverse complement strand
TCCTGCTTGGAAAGTCTGCATGTTTTTGTAGGGGTCTAATATAAAATTAATCTTTGAGGAAACTTCTGCAGATATGCACTGAGGAAGAATGTGACTCTTCAAGTTTAAATTCAAGAGAGAACTGAAAAAAATCATAATTTTTCCAAGAGTATGTAACTGTAGAATAATCACGTTGTTCTTTGCTACTAGTTATTCATGTCACAATAATCCTATTGTCCTACAGAGTTCTTTCTGCCTATGTTTTCCACACTGCTTAATTTTTTTTTACTTCCTTTCTTAACCGCTCTACTTGGCTGGTGGAGGTTCTTGCACATGAGCAGCACTGGCAGCTGTTGGGCTATCCATACTGCCTCTGATTAACCCAACAGTCAAGCTGTTGGCCCCAAAACATTCTCTAGCCTCAGGATTCCCTTCTGGCAGTGCAAAAGCTGAGGTCATGTTGTTGGGCAAAGACAAAACAGGAACCCTGCTTAAAATAGTAGATGATGACATATAGATTGACTGGGATTTTATTTTTAACTAGATCAAACTTATGCCACTGAAAGTGATGGCTGAGGTGTCCAATTAAAGTCATAAAGTGATGTGGGCTTGCTGATGAGGACCATCTCCCTCCAGGCTGTGTCAGGGCAACCTAGTCCAGAGTTACTTCAGACTCTGATCTTCCATTCATTCTCTAATGTGTCCCCATAGGTTACTTTGACCATGTCTGCTATTGCCTTTGCAGCATACCTCAGTCCAAGCTCATGTCTTCTGCCTGCTGTTCCTGTCCTGGCTGTCTCCCAAAGCCTATCTACCTACCTCTAATTCAGCATAGCATTCTCATATAACTATATGAAGGCACTTCCTATTCCATTACAGGCTTATTTGGAGTAAATAACACACAGTTATTTGGTCTGCAGCACTGTGGGTCACTTGGAGATGAAACATTCTAACACTGAGTGGGGCTGGTAAATTATCAAGTCTGGTGAAGAAAAAGCATATGCATACAACACACACAGTGCAGCAGGGTTTTCTTCATTAGGAAAGCAACAGGATCATATGGTTCTCTTTTTCAATTAAAATATAGTACGTGCCATTTCTTAAGACAACAGACATTCAACTGTGGCAACTAAAGCAAACCATATTTATTTACTTGGAGGAACAGCTAATTTGCACCTATGAATATTAAAACAATTGTCCAAGGAGATCTCAGAAGCATTAATAATGTTGATTTTTAAGAAAGTCTAGAACATCAAGAAATTCAAAGTCTTTAGAAGCAACAGTCACTGATAATAGTTAAGAAGTCAGCTAGGGGAATCAGGGCAAGTACGAGATGAACTTGACACTGATCTTAGGCAAAATCACAGAGATGCTGCTATGCAACACTACCCAAAAGGAATGAAGAAATTGTAACATCAAAATGAAAGAAAGATATGCTGTCATAAAAAGCTCGAGTTTGTTTTCTGATTATTTCCTTCTCAAGACTACAGGGTTGATGGTTAGAGATAGTTGTGTAGACATAATGTTTTTAGCACTCTATAAAGCATATGAAACAGTCCTGTGTGACTTGTTTTTTCATCTGAAAAAAGAATAAATAATGCTAGCAAAAGTGAACATCAGTGTAGCTCATGTTAAATATATCAAAGATTAACAGATCACAGCAGTTTTTGTAAAAAAGAGGACCATCATACAGTACTGTTTCTACATGTATCCTGCAGGCTCCTTTTCCTGGCCGAATGCTACTTGGTGTCTTTATCAGAGATCTCAAAGATTGGCAGCAAAATTTAGAAATATGTACCTTAAAAACTATTGGAACTGCAAGTGATATCAGAAAGAAATCATAATTACCTAGATACAAACTAACACAAATCATATGGTAAAGTGGGCTTGCTTATGATGTGCATTTTCAGACCCATGAAATGAAGAATGGAGATCATGCCTTTAAAACAGACAAGCAAGCACTGCAAATTAGTAGCTCTGAAAAACATGAGGATTCTAGCAAATGATAACTTGTGAGTTCTGGTGAGATATTGAGGCTGTCTTTTTAGACATAATTTTTGGTTACAAAAGGAAACTGATAAGTAGAAAAAGAAAAGGAATGTTACCCCTCTGTCTGGCACCAAGGAGAGCTTTCTGGGAGTCTTCTCTCCAGTTTGATGTCTACCCTGCCAAAAGAATGTAGAAAAACTGGGAAGTGTTTAGGAAGAGCTATGAGAATGACCTGAGATTACAAATATGTGTCTCACAGCGTAAGACAGGTTTAGAAGTATCACAGTCTGAAAGTAATTTCGGATAATAGATAGATTTCCAATCTAGCAGAAGAAGATGCAAGTAAGATTCAGTGATGAGAAGCTGCAGTTAGACACAATCCAGGCTGGGAATTTGCCTTTTTAACAAGGCGACAAACCAGCCATTGGGATTATCGTGCTTTCTCTCTCAGCTAAGAGCTTGGAATCCAACCCAGAACTGGACACAAGAGATCAGTCAGCCAGAGCTGTGGGCTTGAAGTAGAAGTTTCTGGGTGAGATGCTGTAGCCTGCACTATGTAAGAGTCAGAGCAGTTTATAATTTTCCCATGCAGTTTTTGAAACCTCTTAAAACCTCAGTTTTCTTGTTGTGGAAAAACAGGACCAGAGTTCTTGTGTCTCCAGAAGAGATATGGCCATCCACTGAAGCGCAGTCTGCAGACGAAGAGATGTGGAAGAATTAGATAAGGAAGGTGTGCCAATGGATTGTTTATACTCACCATATCTGTGATTGACCTGAATGAGGTTTTAATGTACATTAAAATTATTCCATAGGCAGTTATATACTGTAAAGGCAAAACATTTCCTTTCCTCCACCACCCCCCTCCCAAGCCCTAAGGCTTTCATTTAAAGTAGAAAAATGGAGCTAGTAAATCTATATTGTTCTATAAACAGGGCAGCAAAATGTCTGTTAAAATTCTGGGCAATTGCTTGTAATCATATATACTTAAGTAAAATTACCTGATCATTAGGAGCTGCTCTTGGGCAATGGCTCTTTGTCAGACTATAGTGATTAGCACATTGGTGCTGCCAGGACAAAATTCTGTCAGCACCACAAGAAGCAACTTCATCAGGGTTCTTTTTACACAGATTTGCAGCACACATTGGCCCTGCAGCCTAGCAGATTTTTTTTTTCCTTCTCCCTAGCCATGCAGTCTGACTCTTCAAATGGAAATTAAAACCATTTCAAGAATGAAGAGTTCTAGCCTGTTTCTAAAAATAGCCCTGATCTTCAGCAGGGGATGTGATTCCTTAGCCATGTGCAACAAAGATGACCTCTTTGTCAGGTCTAGCCTGCAGCAGGAGGTGTCTGCTCCTGGTCTACTTTTACATTGGTTCAAAAATAAACAGCAAGTTCCTCTGGCTGGTCTCCCTCCTCAACGGGCAGGCAAGGAACATTCTGTACAAGGAAGCACCCACAATCATTCGAGGGGCCAACTCCAATGAAGTTAATTGATACATTGATGACGTGTGTTAAGCATTAATGCTTTACTAATACATTCATGGGTTGCTGAGATACAGATTACATTAGTGCACAGTAAACGTAGTCCTGTACATTTTGGGACACCCTATGGACGTGAGCTGAAAGAGAATGCATTTATTTTTGCAAAATGGAGTCTTTGTGCTCAGATCTGAAACTTATGTAACATGCCAGGGACACCAAAATATATCACCTACTTTTCTAAAAACAGTTGAATAAACCAGAAATGTGTGTGGTATTTTACAGGAAAAAAAAAAAAATCCCAATAAACAAAAGGTCACTTGAGTCCTATATGAATTACATCTTTTATAAAAACAAAACAGAGAAGGGAAAAATTTAAACTTAAAGCAACATGAAAGTCATTGCAATGTGAGCATGATTGAAAAATTAACCCCTGTTTTAACAATTTTTAGTAACCAGGAATTAGAAAACTATACTACAGTACAGGCACTTTCAGAGAGTGAAATTTAAGGTAAAGAACACAGCACACCATTCCAGCAATGCAAAAGACTTACATGGGATAAAACAAAAATATATACCAAAACACGTTTCCATTGTGAGAGCGACGCGCAGTGCTGTTAGAACAAGAATCTAGACCAATATCTTTGACCTTGAAGCAGCACCTACACCCAGGAAATGAGTGAAGTGCAAGCACTATACACACTTCACCCTGTCCCAGCTGTATCACCATGTTGTGATTAACAAATTCAGAGACTTGGAATAACACTGCTGATGATGTCTGAGCTGGAGAGCCATCGTTTGGGTTTAGGAGAGAAATATCGGAGGAGAGACAGTACAGTGTCTCTCTGTAATGGCCTTCCCCTGGCACAAGTTATCAGCAGTTTAGCTATGTACAACATGATGATGGCCTCCATAGCACTGGGCAAAGAGACAAAGTTGCCTGAGAGACAGAGCAGGATCTAAAGTCAAGGAAGTATTTCACACATTAGAGACATCAGTTGCTTTAAAGCAAGCGGTAACACCAAAAATGTTTTATTCCTGTTGTTGCCTTATGTGATAAAAGCTCACCTCCATACACATGCCAGGACACAGGTGCAAAGGCAGGTTGGGGAACCCAACTAACACCCTGATATGGCTACTATCCCAGGAGACATCAGCCCATCAGTGGCTCATCTCCACACACGTGAACAAGCAGAAAGGCACAATGGCAGTTGGGGGCACCCCAAAAACCTAGTCAGAGAAATAAGCCCCCACCGTGGCCCCTCCGAGGGCTGGCACAAGGGAGCACCAGCCCTATGGTCTACCATAGGTCTACAGCTATTAAGATGAGTCACCTGGAACATTTCTCCAGGTAACCTCACAGACTGATGGCTTCATAGTCTAGGAGTATGGGACACTTTACAGCATGCAGGGGAAGAGCATACTGGGATTGTACAAAATTTACTGTATAGTGGAGGAAACAAAATCTTGGAAAGGGAGAGATCAAGGTGGTTTGGGAAGGAGGAAGTGTGGAAAATAGGGAGAAAAGGGGACAAAAGAGACTGGTCATGTGTAAACCGTTCCTTGTCAGTACGCTTGTCTGGCCATGCTCTCTGCCTGATCAGTGCAACCTGTCCTTTCTTAATAAACTCAGCTTCTGGGTGACAGACTATTCATGTGTGTATGGAGGTCCAAGTGCCAGTTACTGGAAGGAAGATCATGGGTCAGAGGGTCTGGGTCAGAAGGCCTGTGTATCCATGGTGCTGGCAAGTGCAGCTGTAGAGTAGACTGTGAGAGAGGTTGGTCTAGCGAGAAGGTCTGCAAAGATAGGATAGGCACACATGCACACACTCAAAAATTGAATGAGCAAGAATAATGTTGATCTATTCTCAGAATACAGGGACAAGAAGACACCCACTGATTATGAAATGAAACCTTTTGCTGTTAAATACAACACATCTCCTTGGGGAGCTCAGAGTCATAGCGTACTCTTGAGGATAAGCAGTTACCAAAGAGACAAAAATAAAAAGAATAAGGTGTTAAGACTACAGAGTTTCAGTCTTCAAGGTGTAAAAGCCAACTTTTAACTACTTAAAGTCAGTAAAAATGTTTTCTCTCTCAACATGGTGCACTATAATTCCCTATTATGGACTTGACTAGCTCTCAGGACTGCTTGCTACTTCTCACAGTGAGAAGCAAGGTCTACTGTCCCTGTGAGTAGCAGGGTATATCTCTAAGATGCCAAGAAAGGTTGGCATAATCATTCAGACATTTGTACAGAGAGACTGGGATAGTGAGTCTCTCCTCTGCCACGGTCTTCTAGTGTGACCTTAGGTTTGCTGTTTAATTTCTCCACACTGTGGTTTTCCCATCTTTACAGGGAAGATGTTACAGCCCTTCCTTAACTCACAGGTACTTTTTGAGCCTAAAAATGACATGCTGAGGGGTTAAAAGCAATGCAACTAAGAATGACCCAAGTGGGTAGGTAAAATTACAGTCTACACAGGGAGCAAATTTTTTACTAGTGAACTTTGCAGAGGGAGGTGCTTGGAGACATTGGGCAGATAAAAAACTAGCTCATTCATTGTTGATTGTCATTTCATAAATTTTCTTACACTTTTTTCCATTTAGGGGTTCTATTTATCTCCATGTTTCCTGCCTTCTCCTTCCCATTTTTTCTGGCATTGAAGCCACTATTAGACAAGCATTTGAGCCAGAAAATCCCAGATCTAAACTTCTTCAAACGCTGGAAGATGGAGGATGAAAACAGAGTTTTGGCTCCCAAAATGTAAGTTCATCTGAGGATTCAAATTCCACCTACTTTGGTGTTGTGTGATTGTGAGATTCCAGTTCAAGCCCATCTCTCCAGTCATGAGGTGGAATTAATGACATTAAAATTCTTTCCACAGCATGAAAGGGATGTCATCATAAACACTGCATTATGACTTCCCTACAGGTTGCTGCAGAAGAAGAAACTAACCCAGGAACAGCAGAGACCTTTAAAAAACATCATGACCTTTCAGTAACAGAAAACATGGGAAAATCTAAGTCTTAAAGAAACTAATTTGATTCTGGCTTGGCACTCTGTGCAAATCCTTGCATAAAGAGAAGTTTTGGATGGAGATTTCTATGCTGTCTCCTTAACTACAGGCACAGTTTTTCACATAAATATTCTAAGCCTGAAATCTTGATGTATCCTAAACCAGGCACTGATGGTTCTGGAGTGTAGGGATTAGTTATGAGAGTGCTATTGTGAGAAAGGCAACCACAGTAACATTGAAGCTCTGAATCCGGACATGGAAAAAATAACAAAGCAGAAACAAAAACAAAGAAAAGAAACAGAGTCTGTTTTGGAGTCTTTCTAAAAATCATATGCAAGAATCCAGATGGAGAGAGTTCTGGATGCTGTTCATGCCTAACATGATCAGCAGATAGATGAGTGACTTGGAGACACGAGAAGTAAGCTAGAGAAAGTGCCAGACTGCTAGTTGGGATTTCAAGGAGTGTTTGTGGTAAGCCACACTTCTGATCTTTTTTTGCTGTGGCCTGAGTGCTGTCTTAGAGACCATGAATGGAAACTTAAGGACCAAATATTTTGGGGCTGGTCATGATTTCATGATAACAATCCCATTTTCCAACCTGCAAGCCATTTCCTTCTTAAGACTTGTGAGCAACATTGGATCAAAAAACCAAGCCAGTCTCACTTCACCAAAAGGTGAAGGTCTGCAGTATGGAGACCACAGTATTAATAAAGGAAAGGGGTATACAGGTATTATCCTCTCCCCAAAATTAAAATTACCTTGCAACTGTCTTTCAGTTCTCCTCAGCCTTAACCACTCCAGATTCAGGGCTGGGAAAACTCTCCTTCCCTTTGTGTCTCTCTCTGCAAAGAGATGCAAACCCTGTTTGCTGTGAGCAAGTCTGGTCAGGCTTTTGTGGACAAAAGCGGTGGTTTCCTATTCTTAGAGTTGTTGGAGTACAGAGTAAAAATGACGAAAGCCCAAAATGGCATGCAGTGTTCATGCTAGGCAAATAATCTCAGTCCTTTTGTTGGTGTCAGGTGCATTGACTCAGCAACAGACCTTTTTTTCTTATTTGCTCGAAGACATAAGCTGCAATTACCCTTTGAAAGATAATGTTGATGTTTCCTTTTCTTTCTCTGCTCTCTATAATATCCAATATTGCTTCTTTCAACCATAGACGAACTAACTTATCCATCCCTTGCTACACAGTCTGTCCCAGTTTCTCAGCACAAGAGCAAAGTCTGGAAAGAATTAGTAGCTTTTCTGATTTGTTGCAGAACCTGAACTAACCCAGCAAGTGAGGATCCAGTTGGCCTGCAGCTTATGCTTTTTAATCTGTTAAAAAACATATATCAAATGGGAAACACCAGGAAAGGAAAGGTTCCCAGATGTTGAAGTGGTGTTCCAGAGCCCTAGGGCAAAAGGGTCATTAAGGCCTGAGTATGTATTGCAGATGTCAGGTTGATTTTATAGGCTTGATTCAAAGCCCATTAAAGTCAAAGACAATCTTTGCATTACTTTTGATGGGTTTTGGATGATGTCTATGGATATGTGGGGGGGGGGTCCTCAGTGACAATTAGCCTGAATAGGACTGATAGAAAGTCATTAGAAAGTGACTATCATGTAAAGGGATTGTCAGGCAGAAACCATCAGAGTATTTCTGTATCTATACCCAGGCTATATAGGCAGGCTAATATGTAAATTACTCCAGAAGAGTGCCGGGCACTCTGTGCCTCTTACTGCTCCAGCACAAGCTACAAGCTGGATAGGGAGAAAAGCCCTTTTCCGGTTGGATTTCCCCTTTAGCACAGTTTTATGTGCTTGTATAATATGAAACAGACTTTTCTATTTCTGTTCAAGCTCTGGAGGCTTGGGTTTCCCCCAGAATTTTTGATTAACAGCTGAGCCTAAATCAGAGCTGCCTGGGGTCTCCTTTGCCTTACTGACACATTGTAATATCCTTTCATCTGCTATTCCAAGCCAGTTCCTTGTTCTGTCAAGCAGCTTGCTCCCTCCGAAAGAGAGCATGTTGATCTCCCTTTCTAAGACTTTACTGAGCTGTTTCAAAGTAGGACATCCACACCAACTGGGAAAACCTTTGTTTGACTGAGTCAGAACCGGACTGCAAAGGATGCTGGATTATGGACTGCCAGCCCAAAGATGGCTGTTGATGAAGGCGGTGAGATTCTGTATACTCAAGCCAACTTCAGGCTTTACCTGGGTGGTTCAGGGGCCAAACCAGAAAATCCACACTTTTCACAGCAGTTAATGCAAATTAAAGCACTCTGACAGCACCAGTTAGGGTCTGCACACTCCTCCTTCCCATCAGTCATGCAGAGAAAAGCTGTATGTGCCTCAACTGGTGAACAGATTCAACTCCTGAAGGTGGAGGAGATGGGACTAGAACTGGTAAAACTTATTTACAGTCTGGGCTGCCATTTAATCCTCCCTGAACTAACAGGCTTTTTTCTTCTATTCCTGGAGACTCGGTGTGGCTTGATAGCGCTGGTAATTTAAACAGCAAAAAATGTAAATGGTAAATTGCAAAATGGCAAGATTACACATGCTATGTCTGCATGAGCTGCATGAATATGAATGCAGCCAGCACAACTCCAAAGCTCAGCTGGAGCTGAAACTAGCAAGGAAGGCAAAAATTAGCAGTTTCTGTATGTACATTGGTAGAAAAAAAGGCCAAAGATAATGTGGATCCATTGCTCAGTGGGTTAAGGGACCTAGTGACAAACCATAGGGAGAAACGTGTTTTGTAGCTCATGTTTCACACGTAAGGCTTGTCCTTAGGCCTCCCAACTTTCTGTGTCTCCTAATGCAGTCTGTGGTAATGAAGCAGTACAGGAAAGTGTTGGGGAATCACTTCACCCAACTGGATGAGTACAAGTCCACCAGACCACATAGGGGGCATGCAAGGCTGCTAAAGGAGCTGGCTGATGTCACTGAGGGGGTAATTTCTATCACCTTTGAAAGGTTATGGCAATTGGGGAAGACTCCTAGTGCCTGGAAAAAGGCAGATGTTGCACCAACCCCCAAAAGGGCTACAAGCTGGCTATCATAACCTCAGTCCTTGGAAAGGCTGTGGAGCAAGTCCTCTTAGATGTCACTTCTAAACACATGAAGGATGAGAAGGTGACCAGAGGGAACCAACATGGATCTACCAAGGGAAGATCATGCCTGACCCGCTTCATTGCTTTCTGTGATGAGGTGCCCGACATTGTGGACAAGGGGAGGGAAATAGGGTTGTTAAATGCTTGAATTTCCATAAGGCCTCTGACACAGTCTCCTATAGTCTCATAATCATCACATTGGGGAGATATGGGCTGGACCAGTGGGGTGAAAAAAATGGCTGGATTGTCAGGCTCAAAGAGTTGTGATTGGTGATGCAAAATCCAGCTGGTGGTCAGTACCTACTGCCATCCCTCCAGGATCAGTACCAGATTTTAGTGTCTTCATTAATGACCTTGATGATGGGATGGATTGCACTCTCAGCAAGTTCACAGACGACACCAAATTGGGAGGAGCAGTCCATATCCTTGAGGGCAGGACCGCTACTCAAAGGGACTGGAATAGCAGCAACAGGATGAAGAAATGGGCGGACAAGAACCTGATGAGGTTCAGCAAGAACAAGCGCAAGGTCTTGCATCTTGGATGGAATAGCTTTATGCAATGATGGAGACTGGTGGCTGGTTGTTATGAAACAGCTCTGCAGAAAAGCATCAGTCATAGCAGGTATGACCCAGGGGGTCATACCAGGCAGAAGGTTGAACATGAAGGAGCACTGTGCCTTGAGGCAAAGAAAGCCAGCAACGTCCTGGGCTTTATTAGGAGGAGTGTAGCCAGCAGGTTCAGGGAAATCCTTTCCCTCTACTTGATACTTGTGACACTATATCTGGACTACTGTGTCCAGCTTTGGGTTCCCCAGTACAAGAAGGATAGCGACATATGAGTTCAAGTTCGAGGAGAGGGGCACAAAGCTGGCAACAGAGCTGGAGACAAGGAGAGGCTGAGAGAGTTGGGTCTGTCCAGCCTGGAGAAGAAAAAGTGAAGGGGAGACCTCATTGCTCTCTGCAACTACCCAATCACAGGGTTTAGAGAAGATGGAGACACTTTTCTTGGAGGTACATGATGATAAGGCAAGGGCAATGCGCACAAGCTGGAATGTGGGACATTCCAAACAGACATTAGAAAACAATATTTTTACCATAAGAGAGGTTAAATAGTGGCATGCAATTTTCCAGTTTCTTTCAGGCAAAATGGAAAGGCAGCTTTGAAATCTAACTGCCAGGGTTTACTCCACATTCATTTTTGAATAAGTGTGTGTAGTGCTCTAACTGGATATTTACATTCTGATGATGTTTTTAGGAGATTCTTAATCCTTTCAGTAATATCTCTGTTTAATCAGACCAAGCAAAGACTCAAGTATTTCGTAAAAAAGATAAAAATTTGCAAGATTCATACTTCCTTCACTGTTGCTATGGGAAAATTTGTGATTCTTCCTCAACACCCACAACCTCTTTAAAAAAAACCTCACCAGAATACCTCTCCACAGCAAGTGCTGAAAAATATCTACTGGATTGTAGAAGTTCTACTCTCAGACAGCCTCAAAGAGAAAAAAAATTTTTAACAAAACCTAGGAACAGATATGCAATGAAGCAGAGAGTGCCTTTAGAAATTGTTTCATAACCTTTCAATTGTGTTCACCACTGAATACTTCAGTTGAAAGTTGAAGCTGAAAATACATTTATACAAAGCAGGCAGACGTTTTGGTAGGCAGGTTTTGGGCACCATTCCGTAATATAATTCATAGCCTCTCATATTTGTACTTTCTGTCTTTGTTTGGTCAATTGTATTCATTTTTAACTTGGGTAAAAATCTATGCACTGGAGAAAAGGTCCTTAGAATCAAACTTCTTGTTAAATTGTTCCTTGTAAGTGGAAGTATATTTTATCTAATTCCAAATTCTCCTAACTTCTTCTAATGCTGAGGAGATTAAAGCCTATTCCCTAGAAGTGAATGAGAAGTCCACTATTACCTTCATTTTTTTCTACCTCACTATCTTGCATGCTAAGTATTTTCTCTCTGCTTCCAACAGTGGTTTTCTCTCTTGCCCATGAAACTGCCTCATCCATTTCATCTCTTGCTGAGGTTTTTGGACAACTGTCAGCCCTTCATTTGTTTCCCCATTTTTTTACAGCATAAAGGCAAGGTGGTTTAACGCACTCTTTTTGGCCCTTTGAACCAACACCTGCCCATGGTTTGGGAACCATTGTCAAAAAAAAGTGAATTTGTCTCTGGACATAAAATTGTTCTTTATATTCACATCTTAAAATCCAGTGATAACAACACAAATATCATAAACGAGTTATGGAGATATTTGTGTGATACAGCTGAATAAGAAAATTAAGTAAGCTTCTACCATTGCTCTTTACTCTTGCTGATTTCAGACTGTTGTGGTTTAACTCTAGCTGGCAATAAACACCACACAGCCACTTGCTCACTCCACCCCCTCATCCCCCCACCCCCAGTGGGATGCGGGAGAGGATTGGAAGCGTAAAAGTGAGAAAACTCATGGGTTGAGATAAAGGCAGTTTAATAGGCAAAGTAAAAGCTGCACATGCAAGCAGATCAACACAAGGAATTCATTCACTGCTTCTCACTGGCAGGCAGGTGTTCAGCCATCTCCAGGAAAGCAGTGCTCCATCACGCATAATGGTTACTTGGGAAGACAAATATCACTCCGAACAGCTCCCCCTTCCTTCTTCTTCCCCCAGCTTTATATACTGAGCACGATGTCATGTGGTATGGAATATCCCTCTGGTCAGTTGGAGTCAGCTGTCCCAGCTGTGTCCCCTCCTAACTTTTTGTGCACCTTCAGCCTACTTGCCGGTGAGGAGGTGTGGGAAGCAGAAAAGGCCTTGACTCTGTGTAAGCACTGCTCAGCAATAACTCAACCATCCCTGAATTATCAGCACTATTTCTAGCACAAATCCAAAACATATCCCCATACTAGGTACTGTGAAGAAAATTAACTCTACCCCAGCCAAAACCAGCACACAAACTCAGCACATCAGACCCTGAACCATTCTCTGAACAGTCCCTTTTCACTTTTCCCCGTTGTGGGACAAGATGGACAGCAGTTGCTCTAAGGATAGCTAAGACCTTCCCAAATACAATGCCATTAATAGAGTACCTATTAAACCTGCCATCTAGGTGGAGTCATGTGCAGACAGCAGTGGATGAGACTAGAAACAGAAGAGCATTAAAATGCTTTGCCCTCTGATTATCCTCAGCAAACACAACAGTTCAAATGAGCATTTAGGCCAGAATAATTTAGCAATGTGTTTATTTAGGCTGCTGTAAATGTCACTCAAACTCATTGCTACCTCCAAGTAAGCACCAGTTAAAGCTGAGGGGACACAATGATGGAGGAGAGCAGCCTTCTTCCCACTCTAACAACCCAAGCTGAGCCTCTGAGCTCAGCCAAGTTCAGACAACCCCCAAGCTGTTATCTCCATTGCATATTCTTCCAGAATGTCAGACTTACGTTTTAAATGATGCTGCCCACATTTTCTGACGTTTTTCCTTAAGTATACAAAAGATGCTAAGAAATCCTGCAGCATGCGTAGGATACATCTTTCCATCCTGCCTGCTAATGACTTTTGGAAGCTTCAGATGTTTCATTATTAAATCTGTAATTTACAATTATACTGCTGCTTTTACACACAAAAAAGGACAATGATGTAATTGACTTCAACCATAAGCTAGCTCAAATTAACTGGAATGTAAACAACGGAGACATGGGACAAAACTATGGAAAGGAAAAGAGGAGTATGGCATTACCGTAGTGTTAGATTTTGTCTGGGTATGTAAACACAAATTGGGGTTTTTAAGAAAAAATTTGACTTCTCACTTCCTATTTAACACTTCCATTACATAATGTAAATATTTCAAAATATCCCCAGATTCCTTCGTGCTGAAAATCAGGTTATACTTAAACAAAGTTTGTGTGTGTCCTTCTCTGGCAGCTACCAATTAAATGTCACTGTTTTAAAAAACATTTTTAGAACTGGCTTTTATATGTTGCCAGATGAGGTCACAACTGCTTCCTGTTAATTGCTAGACATTTTACTAAAACGCAGATTTGACAGCACACATGCTTTCTGTTGTTTGCTTGATTGTTTGATTTAAAAAGGGGTAAGTGTGTGGGGGAGAGGAAGAGCCAGGGGAACATTGATCAAGAGACTGGGAAACATTCATCCTCTAAGCAGTCCCACAAGACAATTTCAGCCACTCCATCCTCCCAGGCAGCCAACTGTTTCACTTCAGGTGTGGAGTTTTCAGAATGTCAGGGTGCTTTATCACCCATGACAGCTGTTGCCACAGCACAGGCTTCACACAAATTCTTCACCCAGTATCAGACTCTTATATAATTCCCAACTTTACGCCCAGAGGCAAAGTACCAGAGAAAGGTTGTAGTCCTGTGCTGCAAGCGTGGCCTCATGGTGTGACCCTGGGACACTGCCAGGGGACTCATATCTCCTCTTCCTGGCAAAGCTGCATCACCCCATTACTCTCAGGGTGGACGGCAGGATAGATCCCAGCATTTTCCCACTGATACTTTCCGGGATCTTTTCACATGAGGACCTTCTGTTTATTCTCCAGAGTCCCTCTGCAAACCAGCACTAACTCATGATCTGCTGTATTACAGGCAGCTCATAACTCTAACAGGCCTCGCAGTGAACAGTATGAGAGCGTTTGCCGGCTGAACCAGCTGATATCCCCGTCAAGCCCACACAGTAACTCTGACAGACCAGGTTACGTGTGATATTGGCATCCGCTACACCTGCAAAGGTTGAAGCAGTGCTTTAAATTATCTGAGCTATCAAGATGAGACAGATCCTAGTCAACAGCTTAAAGAAACTGCATTTTTAAAAAACACAAGAAAAAAGAAGCCCTTGGAGCAATTCTCATCATTTTCACTTTTGGAAAGGGAACATTTTTTTCCCCCCAGTATTTTACTATCTGAAACGGACAGTTAATCAAACACAACTCCTCGTATAAAACACAAGTCGAAGTTTCTCTGAAAGCAACAACTATCAAATCAATTCTATATGCAAAATAATCTGACATAACCTCTCAGTGAAAACTGCTTAAACCAGGAAGTGAGTGGAAATAGTACAAAATAATTTGGTGACCACCTGATCCAAATCAATCCAACCAGATGAGATTTTGTGGGATGCTATTGTGGAGACAGAGGGTTTCCTATGCAGTCTCTTTGCAAGTAGAACATATAATCTTGAAAAAATCTCTGCAGGATCATTGCTCAGCATCAGCATCTGCCTTTGGGCAGGAAAACTTAGATCACATTCTCCTTCACTTCTTCCATAATGTTGGTCTTTGCAAGAAGACTGAGGAGCTTTCTAAGAAATCAGAAGAACCAAGTTCTGTTTATAACAAGAGGGATAGCAATGTAGCACATTCCCTCAGAGGCCCCAGCACACCTTTGCAGACAATTAATCTTGTTCCCAAAACAGCTACCAGACCGAATTCTGTACGTTAGAGGAGATCCTGTATCCAACCGCACTCTGAAAGCAGAAAAAAACAGAGGCCTGGTAGGACTACAACAGCCAGCTCTTCAGTCCAAAGCCCATCCAGCAGGCATTGAGGCGTGTATGTTACTCTTTATCGGAGAAGTCTGAGCCTCAGAAGCTAACTCAGGATGATACCTACCTCTGTGTATGTCAAAGAACATCCCAGGTCTTGATGCCTCCCATGCTGCTGGAGCTCTTCTCTTCCTCTGTTCAAACAGGTGCTGGGCACCAGCACAAGCCGCACTTCACCATCGCCTAGCAAAAGGATTTCGCAACACAGGCACACTGAACTTTTAGGTCAAACACACCAGTCCCATGTTCCTTCCAGCTCACCTTCAGTTTCAGACGGCATGGAGTTTGTGGCAGGAGCACATCGGCTGTTCAAGGTCCACAGTGGATGGCTGTGTAAAGATCTGGCAAGGGATAAATCACACAGAGCCTCCTTTGCCTCAGATACATACCAGGCTTTTCCAAAACCCCACTAAAACATATTTACACCTTGTGAATCTGGGATTTTGGGAATATCAGGGATTGTTACGTCAAGGCCCTTTGCTCACTGACTTCCACGACAACTTCTGCAGTAGATCTGGACCTCTCACTGACCCCTTCCTGTGACCAGTCAGCAGAAACATTGATCCTTTCCCTTTTTCACAGGTCCTTTGGTTGTACTGGAAATATTTTTTTTTTAATTCTGAATAGACTTGACTTTAATTTGTCTTTCTGCTCACTCCAGTCACTTTTATATCTGGCCCTGAATTCACCTTGGAAGCATATGCAGTGACAGGGTGACTGAAGGATACAGCCCTGCTCGTCTGAACATCTGCAAGATGTGAGCAAAAAACAAAGCAAGTTCAAATTACCCCTCCTAAAAAAGTGACAGATATGAGTAAGAGGTACCACTCATGAGACACCTCTGTGGAGTAAACATGTTGGAATAATATTCCAGGCAACAACTACAGAGGCTCTAACAACAGATTGACCAGCCATCTATTACTTCTCAAACAAAGTGACTCAAAGGAAAATGTTCCAAACAGGCACCACTGGGCATTTGACTCAGCCCAAGCAATGTTTTAACTATTGCTTTGCCACAAAGCGTACACGTGACTTCTGTAAGCCGTGCCCTGGTAGCCACTTCTGTATAAATGTATAGCACATCTGACCCTTTTTTTGGTCCAACTTTCTAAAGTGAGTAGCCATCACAGGATGCTATTGTTTCCTCTCAGCTTGTGATGCCAGCTTCAAATTAATTATTTAGCTATTTTAAACTTTTTTTTTTTTCCTTCTTAAATAACATTAGCGTTCTGGGTTAGCTGAAGGCCTAAAAGCTGGTTTTAATTTGAATATAAATAAAACCCAGAGTGACTGTGTGATTGTACTAAAAATAGATTGTTTTCTGTTCTAAATGTTTCACTGATCTTAAAAATGGGGGTAGGGGGGAATGGGAAAGGATATCCAGGTCTTTTTTAGTCTGAGGGTGCCACAAATCTGTGGTATTCTGTCTCTTGAGAAATGGGTCATTTTTGAGATACAATTAGTTTATCTGGAAATGTATTTACCACATGTTACCAGCACATCTATTCAGTATGTGGTTCAGAAATCACAAAGGGAAATCACAGGCTGTTAAGACTAAACATTCTTGAGTGAGCCTCAGTTATGGCAAGTTCAGCAGCAGAAAAAGAAGCTGTGGTGAGTGCCGTTACTGAAATTTTCCAAATAAATAAAGCAAACAAGTTGCTCCAGGAAGAAAATCATACCTATATGATTTATAATAGTGGGAGTTAGTCCATGAAGGCAAGATGAACCCAGTGAACCAGCAGTCACAGGCCACCCATGGGCTGCAGTGCTGCCTGCAGTGCCTTTGCTCCTTGTCACTGGTCCATGACAACTGGTACGGAGCTCATCTGTTCTGAGGTGTGTGTGGCTTCTAGCAATGCTCAGCAACTTCTCTTGGCTTAAAGGTTGCTGATGAGATCCAGTGTGCATTAGTATCAACAGGGAAAAATATAGGGATCCTATTTACAGCCTGCTGGCAGCAGACAGGTAAAAAAAAAATAAAAAGCCCCTTCTCCAAAATCAATGTTGCTTTACTGAGGGCCTCCTTAGGTGTACATTGGAAATAATTCTGTCTGTCTTCCACCACAGTTAAGTCACCCTACAGTTTGGTGTGCCAGCCAGTAGTAGTTAGCAGTCCAGAATCAACAGGTTTCTGCTGTTGAGCAGTACCAGACCATATTGGTCAAAAGCAGATGGAAAATATTAAATGTGACATGGCACCTGATGAATTGTGATAAGAACAAAAAGTAAAGTGGGGTCTGGTGGGCATCTAGGTTCCTTTTCATCCTACTTGTGATACGACATAATGGCCAGTGCCAGTGATGTGAGGAGTGTTTTTAGCAGCAAGACTCTTCCCCTCCAGCACGACCCAGCCCCTCCTCTCGCTCCTTCTCATCACCCAGTCTCAGCTCAAAGGAGGTCATGTCCCAGGCCTGATTCTCTACTCTAGTCACCAGCACCCTGTACAATCATTTCATCCTGGAGAAAGTCACCAAAACAAAACAACATCAGTGAGAACTCTCAATTCATTTCCTTTGGTAGGAGGAACATTTTCCCTGCTGTTCAAAACCATGGCTGGCCATCCAGTGCCCAAAGCAATGAGGAAGAAGTGCAGCCTCTGACGGGAAGCTGAAAGGAGGACCCATGTACTTTGGCCGCTTTCTGATTGTCCTGTCTACACATAGCTCTCTATGCCTTCATCTCTGCACATGAATTTTTTCACTGTGAGGTCTTCCAGATCCAGAAACTGGGTGTTACTAACTCTTGACATTCTGATTTAAGACTAAAATAATTTATTTTCTCTTTACTGCTTTATGACAAGTGATGGGATTCAAGTCTTACATATTTCATGACCTGTCTGACCTCATTCTTATGGATTTTAGGTTCTAACGGAAAGGTGTTATTAAATCCCTTGCCTGGTTTTTCTCATCAAATCAGTGGAGTGACACTATCAGAATCATGAATTCTGCTGGGTCGGATTCACTGCCTGGCTTTCCAAGCTGCAGACAGGTAACGTTCCTCAGACATTGCATTCTGTAACAAAGTGTTTCAGGCAGGCACGGTAATCTCAGTGGTTAACACAACGCCAAACCAGCAGAGCACCTGAGAATCAAACAGCTCTGACACTGACAGAGATGCTGTGCTCTTCCTTCTGATGCACAGTTTGGTGAGGCTGTCTGTTAGAAGTATACCTGGGACGAAACAGATGATGGATTTCTGTAGTAGATCATGAAGCCAAGCAGCACCAGGCAGTGAAGGCAAGTATGGATTTTGATTGATGTGATTTCATTAAAAGCAGAAGGAAAAACATCTACTTTCTACACAAAAGCTATTTGCCAGTGTTAGCTCCCCAGCTCTACTGCCTTCCCTGGGGCTAATGGATATACGTGCCATCTTAGAGACCGGGTGAAGTCAAAAGGACTCTGCTTCAGCACAAATCTGTCCTAAGGCAGAGCCAATTGCAAGATCAGGCCAAAGGTGTGGTAGGTGTTTATGCCAGTGGGCTTTCGGTGCAGGAGGTTGGAACCTAAGTCCCTCAAGCAAGGAACAACCCATGTGATGCAAGTTGTCTATTAGGTTGCTCCTCTGTACTTGGAAAAAACTTCTCCCTCATAATGTACCACCAAAGAAGCAAAAAGGCACTCCTGTGGACAGTGATTCTGTATTGCTTTAACAGTTATTTCATCTTCAGCTAACTGGTGGCACTGCACCCACCATTCCCTGGGTGTTCTGCTAGAGCTTCTGCTAACAAACAACACACGCTTCAGGGCTTGACCTTCTGTAGGCTTGCCAGTTCTGCCAGGGTTTCGTTTACATGCTTGGCACATACTTCAATGGGCCACACTGGAAGAGACAGCTAAAGTAGGCTTGTTTGCTCCTCAAAAACAGCAGAGAGAGTTTGTTACAAATCATTCCAGTACTACCAGAACCCCTTCTCCCACCCACCCCCAAATCTTATTAAAAAGAATGTGCATAGTTATTATAGTGATTCCATGTTGTCATGTATATCCTGAAAAGAGTGTGAAATGTGCTTTTCCATATAATTTACTGTTTTCCTGTGATTCATTAAACCTCTTTTCACATGAATAATTGGTCACTTCTTGTTTATGTATCACCATGGTACATAGGTCCTAGCAGGCCAAAAAAAAGACACTAAGCTAACATTTAATCATTATATCTACAGACAACTTATCCCCCCAACAAACTCCCTGCTTTTTACCTCCTCCCCACAAAAAGAAGACATAGATTTTTTGATGGAGGAAATGCTTCCTAAAAAAGATCCTGACAGTTTTACCTTTCTTAGCACTCTTTAGCAATTTTTTTTTTTTTGCTTCATGCTTGTTTTGTGCTTCACATATTCCACTGTAAAGAAAACAACCAGAAAGTCCCTTACAAACAAACTGAGACTGTGGAGAAGGAGGAATGTTCTGACTGTATGGCTGCTGGGAATGGCAGCTTTCCAAACACCAATTTGTTTATTTCTCAGGGGTGATACAGTAAAAATGACGCTTATCAATTGCCAACTGAAATAGAAAGCAACTCAGCATGTTCTCAGAATAGTGTTTCAACTTCTAAACATTTTAGTGACATTTTATTTTTACAGTGCAGTAAACTGAGGCACAAATTAATTTGTTTACAATGACTACTCAGTGAGTCACTGCTCAAGCGACTCTGGAGTCACACTTTGATTTGCAAAACTCCTCCTCTGCCTCCTCTACGGCTTCCTAAATGGACTGCATGATTAGCTCAATGTGACAACATCTGTGACAGATGAATGTGTATCTCTGTCTGTGTGTATGTATATTTGTGCTTCCTGCCTTTAAAGCTGAGGCCTGCCTTGTGAAGTATTTTGACAGTAGATGAAAAAAAAATCAAACAGACAATTACATTTCTGCTTGACAGCATCACACCACAGCATTTCAAAAACACATCAGGAAACAGAAGTCGTTAGGAACACTTAAGAGCATAGGGAAAAATGTGTTATCTTGAGACCAGCTATCAATCTAGCCCAGCAGGCTGTGTGGTTCTACAGAATCAATGCAAAAAATGAATGCAAAAGAGAAAGAAAAGAAAATGTTTGTTATTGGGAATACACGAGGACATTAATCTCCTTTTTACCACAAACCCAAAGTAAGATCAGGTTTTAAGACCAGGGGAAAAAAAAAAAAGGCTGAGTGGTTTTTACCTCATATAGACATGAGTCAAAACCAAAGCCTCAAAATCTGATATTATTTAAAAAAAAGAGGGTGAACTGTGAGGTTTTTGTTTTCCTTTTTTTTGGCAGCAAGGTAGAAACAGGAGGGAGTGAAACTTTGGCGAGTGGTGGGGGTTAGGACATGGGAGGAGAGAAGGGGAAAAAGGAGAGAGAAAAACAGCTACTTGGAGTCTAATCTTCTGATGCAAATACACCTTTGCAGCACTGTCCGGAAAGCAGACTCAGAAGTGGAAAAAATTTATGGATCCAGATCAAGACAGCCAAAATATCTTAATCTTTGCTGGGCCATAATCTCCTGAGAAGGCTTGTGAGAATTTGATCCTGTCATTTCCAAACTAGAATCTTAAAACTGATTTGGACCAGAACTACAGTCAGTTTGAAAAAGTTATTAATTCTTCCTGTGGGGGAAAAAAAAAAAAAAAAGAAACAAAAATGGAAAAAAAATCCAGCCAAACCCAAAGTGCATGGACTCTTTACAAGCTCAGGAAATCAACTCTATTTAAATCTCTTTCAGCACCACTCTCCAACTTTAATAGTGTGTGTGTGGAAGCAAATATTACAGAGAAGTTCATCCTCCCCTCCTGGTCCCCCACCTCCCTGCTCCCACCCCAACCCTAGCTCTACATCTGAATGGTCACTATTTGCTTTTTCTTTCTGATTAGTCTTGTCAAGACTTTGTCTCACTAACCACCATTTTAATTCTTTTCAACATTGCTCACTCTGGGATCTCTGTTTCTGATCTTCATTATTGCATCCTTGCACTCTTGTTTTTGTTGCCACTCATTCCCCTCTAATAAGCTGCTTTGTTATTCCCTTATTTTATCTTCCCTCATCCAGTCTTCTAACCTTCAGGATGGCGTAGCTCAATGTTAGTTGAGTGCACCCAGCTTTGTTTCTGACAGTCTCTTGCACTACCAGGACTCCCATAAGCAAATGTGTGCTTAGGAAGCAAGGGCTTCCTCCATCCTGAGAGCAGTCTCTCCTCGCCATGGGCACAGCACACCAACCTCTTCTTCTAGACTATGCTCCTTCTCCCTCTTCCCCCTGTTCTTATGCTTCTAGCTCTTGCTGACAATGTAAGAATGTTGTGAGATGAGAAAATATGTACGGGAGATTTGCATTGGTTTCCCAGCCCCAATGACATGACTGGAGCTGGTATCCACTTAAATAAGTTGTCACTAAGGCTTCAATGTCAGTGCATGTCTGGTGGGTTGACCTTGGCTGGCTACCAGACACCCACCCAGCCACTCGCTCACTCTCCTTCCTAGCGTGGAGGTAAAATACAGGGAGATCATTTTACTGTCAATAGGCAAAATGGACTCAACTTGGAGAAAATAAAGTTAACTTATTGACAATTAAAAAGTTGGATGGTGGGAAACAAAGACAAAAATTAAAACAACTTCTCCACCCCCCCATCCCCACTTTTTTGCCCAGGCTCAACTTCATCTCTTCATTCCCAACTCCTCTACCCCTTCTGTAGCAAGTAGTGCAGAAGGATGGCGAATGGCAGGTTATGGGGTCAGTCCGTAACAGATCCTCTTTGGTCCTCCTTCCCCATCACACTGTTCCCCTGCTCTGGTGTGGGTCTCCTCCATGGTCCTTCAGGAAAAACTGCTCCAATGTGGGCTCTGCACCAGCTATATCTTCTGTAGGTGGATTCACTGATCTCTGCATGTTGCCTAAAGAATTGAGGAGAATTTACAGAACTGAGAAGAATTTGCAGAAATGCAAAATATTGAGGGTGTTGGGTTTTTTTTGGAAGCTTAGCAGCATGTTTCTTATCTTGGCTACAATTATCTAACCTGGCTATTTCTATTTCACATGTACTGCAGTTTTGACCTGTGCCATTTGTTCAATCTTGGATTGTCTTTATGTGTACGCAGATTTTTTTTCTTGGATACTCTTAATTTCTCTTTAATTTCTTGTGGGAAATAAATACAGTTTTCCCTAGCCCTGAAAGGTCACCCTGCTCATTGATAACTCAAGACCACTCTTTGCAATCATTGCTTTTTGACTTGCTTGCCAAGTAACTCTCAGGCAGTGAGTTCATTTTGAAATGAGTGGACCTCATATACATGTAAAATTCATGTGTCTCAGAATTAGCACACCGGTCCACAGTCTGGTCTGGAAGAGGTGAAGACAGGCCTTTCCCAGGGGACACTGAAAGACTGATTGTTCTGAGCAAGCTTATCTAGGTTTTTTCCTAATGTTCCTGTAAGATTGCTAATGATGATGGGCCATTTGCTCCACCTTCCCTCTGCTCTCTGCAATGCTGCTTCCCTTCAGAAATGCATAGCAGCAGGGCTTTTTGACATGACAATAAAAATGACTCTCCATCACCACAATGTCTTACACGTCACATATCAGAGGGTCGGAAAAAAATGTCTCCGTACTTAATATTATTAACTCAGTCTTATTCATGTATTAAATAATTACTCATTTTGAGTAATAAATAAGAACTTACAATGCTGATGGATCATTATTTCCCCTTTTTTTCCATGCATAGACACAAGCTGCCTTTTATTGTTGATTTGCACAATGAGAACCAGTCATTTTCTATTAGTTTTCCAGTCAATTTGCAGGAAAGAGAATGTATTCAGCATGCTCTGGTGGTTCAAAGTCCATCGCATTGTCTTTGTTTTAATGAACTTTCGTGAGGACCCAATATGCTTGAGAAGACTCTCTCTCCACTGAGAACCTGTGACTAGCCACTTCATGTTCATTTTTAACCTTAGATATATCCACAGGGTAATCAATAGGGAAAATAATCACTATCTTTCCTCAGCAGTACCAAGCTCTCCTCTACTTGTTGGCAATCATATTTAAAATATTTTAAATATATGCAAATACATGTTTTGATCGCATCAGCTCTGCACATTTTATCAGGCTTTATTGTCAGAATATCAGAATGAGGTAAGACTTGGACTTTCTAATGTGAAGAAATTTTCCTGTAAACAGGATCATTGACAGAATTTTGACACATGGAGCGGTTGTTGGGTTTCCATATTTTTGCCTTATCTGTATCCAAGCTGTGTAGCAGTCTGTCAGTTTGCTATGTAATAAGCCAAATAACGTGTGAGTGATTAATTCAGGGTCTGCATGATTTTATTCACATTTGTGGCAGACTGTCAACAAGAACTAGTGAGGACTCCAGACTCTCTTTAACCACAGGGGCTACTGCTCGGGTAACCGCACCAGAAACAGCCTAACAACTTGGATTCCACTGGGATTTACTATTTTTTACAGTTAGGTCCCTGTGTTGCCTAGTGTATTCTACAGCAGCGACATTTGTTCAGGGAAGGAGAGCGATCCCTTTTCTCCTGAATAATATCTAAATAAAAAATGTTTGTCAAGAGTTTCAAGATTATACAATGTAGGATGATGCGACAGAATGGCACGATGCTCATGTTTTCTCATTAGTAAGAGAAGACTATAAGATCACTTAATGAAGACAGCATTAGTGTAAAACCAACCTGAGAACTAACCCCAAACCTCCATCCTGAGGGGCAAGTGAAGTTATGACCATGCAGCTGAGGTTAACAGCAGGACTGGAGAAGCTGGGCAGAAGTGTGACCCACACCTTCAGCTGAACCACTGACGCATCCCATGCACGGCTGCTCCTCTGGTGATTTTGTCACAGGTTTTACAGTATCTGAAGTTTTCTTAACACCTTACCTCCTGGGATCCTGTAAATATTAGATCTTCTCAAGGGGGAAAAAATGCTTTCTAGCACTTGCATTTCCAGGGGAAAACTTAGAAATTATAACATTAAGGAGTGCAAAACTGTAAGGCATACTAAAAAAGACCATTATCTTTTATTATTAAAATTACTAAAAAACACTCTATGACTTTCAAAAAGATCTGAAGATCCTGGAATATTTCATTATAATGTTTGACTATTTAGGATTTTATAGCATTGTCAAGTATGTACATACTCGAGCTTTTCTATCTTTCCGCTCTCTCACAAGGACCAAGCTCTGCTGGTTCTCTTCCCCTGCATATGTGTGCGTGACTGAGTGCAGTTCCGGACTTACATCAGTTTACCAGGTGGCACAGACTGATTCCTCTCTCGCAAGGACCAACCTCCACCGGTCCTGCCCATCCTCACCCCCTTCCCGTACGTGTGAGCCTGCCTGAGTACTGCTGCAGAGTTTTCCCCCAGTTTGCAAGGTAACACAAATAAATCTACTGTTTGCATTTCATCCATGGTTTGTGGTTGTTCCTTTTCCCTGCCTGAGTCGGCTCACAGATTTTCCTTTCAGTATAGTGTATGAAGTGTCTTTAATACAATGCACAACAGGCAGCTATGTAAAATACAACATTAAAAGGCCAATACAGTAGCATAGCATGTCAAGAACCACTGCTGAGTACAAGATGTATTGCCACTATTAAAGTGTAATAAAACAGTCCCCTCCAAGACTCAGAACACATTATAATCTATGTAAGTGAGGGAGTTGTGCCTGTAAATTTTGAGCAGGCTGGTAGATTAGTGAGAAAAATTGGCAGGATGATGTCTTTAGAGATGGAAGCACCATGTTCCCAGCTAGACTCCAGGCTGGAATGCTTTTTAGTGTTTCTGTTTCTCCTTGTCAGAGAGTCCTTTTTGAGGGTGGTATAGCTGATTTTCCCTCAAAGCTCCAATGTCAAGAAGGCAAGGCTTTAGCTAGAAACAATGAGCAAAATCCCGTCCTCGTTCATTAACAGGAGGAGTAAAATCTACTAACAAACTTTGACTTGCAAGTCAGCAAAGAACATGTGTTCTGGTTGATTTCTGGACTCTTTCAGAACATGTTTTTTTTTTTTTCAGAGCACTACAGAAAATGTTACTGATCAATAGGCTTTCTTAATTAATAAAAACACTGTTAAGCTTGAGAAGTTCTGAGTCCTGAAACCAATTACTCTTTAAACTGCACAGGAAATATGTGAATCTTCATCTCTTTTTTCTTGACTCATTTTCCTGTGTAAAGCTGAGAAGTTTGTAGGTTCACACGAGTACTAAGGGATTCAGAACCTCCTGTCTGCGCTTCTCATTTGAACCTGTCATCCCTCTCTATTCTGTGAAATCCCATCTTTTCTTTCTCTTAATACACCACAAAGTTCGCCTTATAAAATAATACTTTGTCTCTTCTTCCTCACCAAGTCCCTCTCAGTTCATAAACCACAATATTATTATTTTGTTTTTTCTGCATCTAGAGAATTTCTGTTCTTTCAAATATCCTTGCCATCACTATCAAAAGATTATGGAGAAAATAAAACCTCCCTAGCTTACAACTCCTCCTTTTGTTTCACCATCATGCTCATAAACATTTATGGAAACAGTTACTTTTTGCCCTAGGGCAAGGAATGTGTGAAAAACACGAAAAAAAAATCCCTTAAAAACACAAGAGTCAGAAAATTGTATATGGACAGCTTTCTGAAATAATCATGCTTCCCAGTGTCAATATTATTGTTTCAAACAGACCAAAAGCAGTTCTGTTGTATTCAGGCAACCACTGTAATCCTTAGCCACTGACAGTCCAGTACAGATTTTGTTTAATCCTACCAATAATCCACACAAAAAGCAAGGTCCTCTCATTTGTATCTCTGATGCTCACTAAATTTATCCAGCTTTTTATCAAACTACTATCCAGTTGTAAACGTCCTCAGTCAGTTGAATTTGCAGGAGATACAGCATTTCATAATGACCCCATTTTCTCTCTCAAGTAAAACTAGTAGTCAAAGGGATATACAACAAATAGTAGCACCTTGCATTTACCTTCATGTTTCCACTGCTGTCAAGCTGATACTAAAATGGACTGATTTATATCTTTGTGAGGGTGATTTTGTTCATATAACCAAATGTGTTTTTTTCTAGGCATTTCGGTAGGGAATATTACAGAGTCGCTAACAGTTCTGATGTACCATGGGAGAAGCAACTTATTTCAATGAGAATATGAAAATACATTCTTCTTAGCAACAGCATAGTAGTAATGAGACACGTATTCCCTCACCAAGGTCTCAGCCAACACCTCATCCCCATTTCCCACTATACCATGAACAGAACAAATGCTGACATTTTCTGCAAAGAACTGATCATGAAATCTGCTCTTGAAATAACTTCTCAGTACATTTCCAGAACCATATAAAAACAAAGCCGTGTGCATTATATTCATTATAGTCACAACTGCAAAAAACTGTGTGGAAGGATGAAATTTTGAGCTGGAAATAAACAATTTTTTCCTGCTGACTTCCTGGGAGCCAGAACTTTGCAATCACTCTCTAAATTTATAATCTATGGTCACAATAAAAGAGTGTGATTTTTACATGATGGAATTTTTAAAACTATTGCCACAAACCCAGAGGCTTGCCATATATCATCATGACCAGCTATCTTTCAGAAAATTTATCCAGTGAGATCGACACGCAGTCTTAACTGATGCCCTAATTTGGTAATAGTACAAGAGCTGAAACATCCTTCAAAGTTCACTCAGCAAAAACAATTCTGTTTCTCCCTTGGCTAAAGGGCCTTTTACCATTGTACTGTAGAGTGAATCAGTTAAGACAAGGTTCTTTTTAAAGTCAAGGAGGTGCAAATCCCTTTGGCTTTTGTGAGAAGACAAAATATTTTGACTTGAAGAAAGAGAATGAATGTCAGTGACTTGCCATACAATGGTGATCTATATCTATCGATACAGATTTATTACCAAATCTCAAAAAAAAAGAAAAAAGCAAAATTTGTAGCATTTTGTTGATAATTGTCTTTTTAGGATATGTGAATTAATTAACATCTTATTTTTTTCACTAGTGTTTGCTGTCAAACTGTTTAAAAATGTCATCTGAAAAAAGCAGAATAGTCTGAGTGTTTACTCAAGAATACTTTCTTTGTGTATCATATTATCCATGCTGGACAATGGAAAGCATCTAAAAAATCTGGTTTTCTACATCTGAAATATGAGGAATTACAGGCAATATAAACAAATGTGAATCTCTGACGCATATTTAAATTGTTATAATTACACAGCACATAAGATGTGGATAAAATACTGATACCATAGCTATCACAGAGCATTATTGTTATTGGTATTATCACAGGATAATAATTATTATTACCACAGGAATGTCGTATCACTGAAAGGTGATACAAGTTTAAAATACACACTACACAATAAACAATATCAATCAATCAAAAAAAAAATCTTTATTTTCTGTTGCTAAATATTCTGTTAGCACCAGCACCTACAGTTGACTCTCACCACTTTCAGGACATTTCTATAGGTCTTTATAAATGTAATGCTAGCAATGCTTCCCACAGAAAGGTAAACACCATAACCTACCAGTGGGGCATGTGGCAAATGTGTATCTGTGGCAAAAGGCATAAAGCAAGACTGACCTTTTGCTCCATGTATGAGAGAGTGTGATGAGGGCATTTTTAGCTACTACATCACCATGGCAAATGAACTGCTTAGGTAATGTCTACAACGAGAAGTCAACACACGTCAGTGCTTTCCTTTAGCTAACGAAGCATACATTTTCAAAGGCAAATACAAAATCTTGAGCCAATGAGAGTGCAACTCAGATGGTTTCCCCATGACGTTCAGCTGTTCAAATGTAACCCTAATTCAGCAGTAGTACTGTTAGTTTTATGTAGGCTTAAAAATTAACAAAGAAATCTATGCTTAAGCTATACTAGCAAATAAGCCCCACCAATTCTTGAAGCCTTAGAAGAACAATATTCTTGGACACATCACAGAAAACAAAACATTTATTTTCACTGGTCCTGCAAGCCCACTGAATTGAATTGAAGGCCCAAATTATACCCATGTAAAAAGTGTCTTCCAGACCAATGTTTCTTTGGCACAGGAATGCCATATGTTATAAAATCTTTCTAGATAGTATTCAGAATGTCCACGCAAAAATTTTTAAAACGATTTTGTCCTCAGGTTTAGTCACTCCTGCAAGAGAGTCTACAGTACCTAAACCAGTTGAAGCAAACCCTGTATTTCAGGTAGCTCAGTATAGGCTGCAAAGCAGCTAGGGATGCAGGAAGATGTAAATGGCTAGGTAGACCATGTTTTGCTGTATGCTTCTGGCATCAATAAAGCTAACTAGCTGTAAGCTAGATTGTGCGTGCCCTGATCTAGCTCATTTTACATTTATTCTGTCCATTTGATAACTGCACTGACACTATACCTGATGTGAAAGTGAGCATAAATTATATCTGTCCCTCTGATGAACAATTTTTATTAGTAGCTATTTCCTGCTAGGAAACAAGATAAAATCTTATCACATACTGCCTCCATCCAAGGGGTGCGAAAAAATCTGTAAGGTCTAATATGTGGACATAAAAACTACACAGTAGAAGAGGAGGGTCTAGAGTGCTATAAGGGAGTTTCAGCTTGAAAAGAAATTAGGCTCTTTAAGGTCATGTCTACATGGATAATTTCAGACAGTCAGGAATTAACATTGCCATTTACTGAGCTGGCAGGACATGAGGCAACTTTTGATCAGATGCCAACGTAAAGTTGCACAAAAATCTGAAAACACCAATGCGATCTCAGCCTCTGGAATGACTACTGCTTTTTTCTTTGTTCTGCCTTCTTATGATGGAGTGAAGGAATTCAATGCTTCTAGGAATTCAAGTGTCATTTGTCAATGAGAGTCTTAGGGCACAGCAAAATTTGAAATATTCCCATATCCTAACTATAGATGGCATACAAAAAATGTATGGCAAATTATTTCTTCTTCGTTAACAACTTGTACACATATAATCTTGGAGCTAATCTAAAATACTGTAATGGAAGCAGATAGGCAGCCAACAGAAACATACAGAAATAAAACACAAATGTGTAGGACACAATATTCAGTATTAACTTAGTAAACTGGTATTTGCAAATCCCAGTGTTATGATCTTCTCTGTTCTAGACCATCAAGGAGAAGTGTTGAAATAGAATGCACCTGACTGACAGCAACAAAAGACATCATTACAAACACTGGATCTACTGTTATCCCACCTTTTAGGTTACTTAATACACACAACTGATTGTTTAAAACACATCTTTACATAACAAGATTTATGGTTTATTTCTAATATAAACTATACAATTGTATATGTAGAAGATGTATATGAGCCTTGGTGATGTTCTAGACTGTAGACTTATTTTCTTGAACATTTTAGTTCTTGCACTTTGATTCTAAGGATTAACTCTAGGGCTTCTTGTTCATCCCATTACGTATCAGTCTTGACAAAATTGTTACACCAGCAGCCATGCCTCAGAGGCAAAGTTCTGCCCTGTAGGCCCTGAGCATATTATTTTATCTTGTTTGTCATTCTTCAGTCTGCATGTAGGAATAAAAAAAAAAAAAAAAATTGTGATGTCACCTTCTAGGAGCTAGGACTGGGTTTTGCAAACTTCTCCCTGCCTTCTCTCCTCTCAAATTTCCATGAACTGTATTCTCCTGTGGTTAGGCAGAAACAATGAAAAATAAAATTAAGCTTTACAACTTTGGATGTGATGTGGAGACAATGGAGGCTATTGCATACTCCAAAGCTTGCATGCTGAATAGGTCTTTTTCTGCTGGATAACTAAATTTATCCTCTGAGACTTGGAGTTTTGAATGAAATCCAAGCTCCCAATCTGATCTTGTATGGCTGAGGTCTAATTCTGCAGTTTTCCTTGCAGGGTAGAGAGAAAGATTAAAGGACTAAAACTGTCAAAGGTAAGAAAAAATACCTACAGTTCTCTGTGACAATCACAATATTCAAGAGTTGAGTTTAAACAGCACAGGATGTTCTAATGGGAAAGATACACCATAGTTGCCAGTGAAATCTTACTGACTCCAGTCATAAGCTTCTTCAACAAGTGCTTTCACATATTGCTGCAAGTCAGAATACAAAACTCCTGAGTAGGAGAATGCTGATACACTGCTAAGGCTCTGGCTTTGATGGGAAACACTTTGAGGTCTTTAGTAAGAAGGAATACTATTCCATGTGCAGGACTAAAAGTAAAACCAAAAACTTTGAAGTTCATCTAGGAATCTGCTCATACCACATATCCATGATTAAACATGGATTGTGAGACCACACTAGACAATTAATTTCATTTTACACTGCCTCTACTTTCCAAAAAACCCAGGTGGGCATCTGTCATCTCTGGTGCAGGTGACAAATACAAGGATTTCACTGGCTTAGGAACGATAAATAAGTAGGTGACTCATTAACATTGAAGTATTTTTTTTTTTGTGCCAGAAGAAATGGCAACTGATCAGTCAATCAAGAAATTTCAATCAGAAGACTAGATTTTCATGCATTTGTAAGGTGAGGTCATAATCCAGTCAAACCAGCATTATTTACTTCTTTGGTGAACTTTTGCATACAGAAGAAAAACCTTTGGCTTTGATTACAAAAAAGAAGCACAGAAAAAGATTTAAATAAAACCCTCTACTCTCTGCAGCGCATATTTCATTCTGCCAAATACATATGTAACTGCTTGGTGTTTCCTTATTGCTATAAAAAAACAATTTATGAAAAGTGACTGCTGATGCAATAAAACCCAACCAAACAAAAGCCCCACCACTGAATAACAAGAACCACACTAAAAAATGTCCATATGTCCCCCATTGAATCACATGTTCACCATAAGAGATATCATCCTCAGTTTATTTACATTCCTAAGCATGAACTCTCTTATAAGTAAGGCCCTGAAACTACAATCAATAGAGTGTAGGCACAGATATTCCCCTCCAAACTGCCATTAGCAAGACTAGAAAGACCTACGACTTGATCCAAAGCTCAATAGTGGGAAGCTTTTCTACTTCGTTCAATGGGTTTAGAAAGGGCACCTGAGGTCAGCAAGCAAGCTGCACTCCTTATTCTGTCAGAAATTCCACTGAGGCAGTGCAGTATCAGTCTCCACACAATTACATACATCTTCTTCCTGAAATTGAAGTCAGTCACATTAATCGTACTTTCATGAGAAAATGACTTTTGGAATCAAACTAGCTTTGTAAAACAGAAATAAAATACATACTATACATCAGTTATGGCAATGTTCTACACTATTCTAAAAAGATGTACCATTAAGTATTTAAAGTTTTCTATTACTAGAGCTGGAGTTGTTTATAAATGACTACAGAAATGCCTGTCAACACTCCTATGTTTCATTACTAATTCTTCTGTTATACATCAAAAGTTGTAAGAAATAATAAGCTCCTCAGGCTCACCTGAGGCAATGCACTTGGGCATACACTTTGGAAATAGAGATGGATTTGTATCTACATTTGATTAAATGTTTTTATCCATTTTTCAAAATATCAAAACCACTGGTAATTTACATGAACACATGATGCCAAATTCAAAAGAGACATAAACGGGTAATGTTTTCATCATTGCTCCAGTTATCTAGAACTTCAACAGTGGGCTACTAAAAATATAATGAGAATATAAAGAATCACAAATAAAAACATTTTTTCCAGGGATTTTTTCCTTCTCGTATTTGCAATCCGTTAATAGTAGTAAAATAAATAAATAAATAAAATAACATCATCCATAAATAACTTCTATCAAGCATAGATTCAGATCAATCTTGAATCAATGATACAATCCCAAATGATTAGAATATATTCGTCATTTGCTGGATTGAGATTTGCAGCTTCAGCTTCAAAAATCACACTGTATCAGCGGTATCGAGAATGTCAGTCGCTCTGTTTTCCTCTGTAGTGGTTGGCTCATCCTTTAGTAAAACGCTTAACTGTTTCTGTGCACACGAGAGGAAAAGTTCCAAACTATACAGATTTCTCTGACGGACAATTTGATCAAGCTGTTGAAATTAAAAAAAAAAAAAAAAAAAGAGATCAACTTCAAGAAAACATGGAAACAAATCCCAGGGTTTGTCAGCAAAAATTCAACCATATTCGACAACAAATATTCAACAACCAAATGCAACAACAGAAGAACCCAAGTAACTTCTATGCGTGCAATTTAGTAACAATTTTTTAATGAAGCCTTTGAGTTTCTTCAAAATAAAATGTACATAAGGCTAAAAGTAACTTACCAACTTCTGTCAAATTCTACATGAGAAATTTGAAAAAGTTAAACATCCTAGCTGCCCCACACCATCTTTGAAAATTGCAGCTGTTGCTTTTATAAAATATACTGCTTCAGCTTTAAAATGCATACATACAACTGCATATTCAAAAATTCAAAGTCTACTGTTAAATTTAAATGACAGCATGTTTAAATAGTTCCCAGAGGAAAAGTGATACTTTGTGCCTACTTTGTTTATTCCAACCTTTTATTGGAGTCCCCTACTGTCAAACAATGTGAACTATATACTTACCTGCAGCAAAGACAATGGGTTTTTCTTCCCCACCAAAAAAGATAAGAACACAATAACAAGCCTTGGTAGGTTATGTCATATAAATAACATAAAAATATGGTTTATTGAAAGGTATTTGAATTTTCTTAATATCACAACATTAAGAAACAAAACGCACTGCAGAATTCCTTTCATCTCAATTTTAAATTTCAAATATCAAACAAAAAATATCACAAGTGAGAGATGTTTTCAACTTGACTGTCCCTTAATCAGCCACAAATTCAACTAAATACATATATAACAATGACACAGGTGAGACTGAAAGGTAGTGGTACAAGGTTAATAGGACATAAAAGCTATGCTACTCAAGAAAAAGGAAGTAATGGAATTTGGAAGTGGTCCAGCTCTGTACTTCTGTCAAACTGTTGTGTACAAGTCTATAAGCAATGTCTCAAACTCTGTAACACCAGCAGAATGCTAATGTGAGGCTATGTGGCCCTAGCAGACTAGAGCAACTGGTATAGCAGGCTGGTGGCAATCATCTGCAAATGGCCCTATTTAAAAAAAAAAAAAATGTATCACACCTCATGTATCTAGCACTCACAGGTTTAATTATAGCTTTCAACAAAAACTCTGATCCTATGGCATCTCTCTGCACATATGTGGTCATTATTCAGCAGTCCAGTTATTTGCTCTAACAATCACTTGAATGGACATTTTGTTTTATAACAAATATAATAAAAAATATTAATACAGAACGTAAGGCAAAAATAGTGATACCTTTCTACTTCACTTTGAAAATGCACTCAGGGTATAGCTGTAGTGCTGTGTTTGAATACACAAAGGGGAACATTTTCATGACCTTGCTCTTTGCTGCTCTTTAAGTTCCTCTAACATGCAAACCCACGCTCTGGTATTTTGAATATTTTGGCATTTAGTTTCAACAATGATGAATGTGTCAAATGTAGTCACAAGCAGAATACACACATATTTTCTAGAAGCCACACAATCATAAAATTCTCTTTCAGCAAGATGTCTGCTTATACTTCTACTGCAAATTTCCAGCTGTTATGCAAATTTCTTGCATCTCTTACCAAAAGCAGACCTTAGTGCTTCATTCACAGCCTGCTGTGAACCTAGCCTGCTGATTTACAACAGATTTTAAAGCAGATCTAGTTCAAATAGATTTCAGAAAAGTCTGCTCTTGATATATTTAAGCAATAGCTACTACTGACAAGAAAATGAAAGACTTAGAAACAGCAAACTAAGCTCTAAAGAAGCTGTATCTCCAAAAGCCAGTCTGGAACAAATGAACAACATAAACACACTGCAGTGATGGTGCATTTCTTCTCATTTGAAAGGTATCTTGCCTCCTCTTCTCTGATCCAAAATGTAAAGAACATTTTGCATGGAGAAGCTAGCAGATGTTTTTGTGCTTGTGACCCATATTTCTCTGGGGAATGGGCAAACAGAGTGCAATTCACATAATTTCTTATGTCTTAAGAAAGAACATGAGAAATCTCTTTCTCTAAACATATTACATAATCAAATTCTGTTGCTTCTGGTAGGTACATCAGCTGGAGAAGCTTAGCATAAAACTGATTTTCAATGGTTTCCTTTTACTGCATATTATATAATCTATACTCCTAGATAGGTCTTTATTGAGCTTTGACTAATCTCTCCGTTCTCTTTTCTTGCAGCCTTTCCTTGCAGATTCTGCTTTAAAGAGATCAAAGTAGCCATGTGTTCTGATATGCTGCTGTTAACTTTCTTTACCAAGGCAGCAATCTCAAATTGTATACAGTTAAATTTATTTCACTGAGTACTAATGTAAATATAGTACATTGATGTGTGTAGTGATTGGCTGTAATACGAACAAAACAGAACTTCAAGCTGGAGAAAGATTTGAAGTCTCAAATGAATGACGTATATATTTGAGGAGTCTTTGTTGAACTCAAGTGGTTAGTTGGTAGTCTCCCTTTGTGCATCAGGAAAGTTTATTGCTTGATAAAAGTTTATGTAAATTCAATAACATAAAAATTCAGAATTCGGTTGCCCCTTGTCAGCTCAGTTTATGTCTAAGCTTTGCCTTGAGCAGTACATCTTAAAATTCTTCCATGCTACAGTACACGACCATACACTCTGAAAAGACTTGGGATCTTCCCATGACACAAAACAAGAAGCAGGAAAAATGACGCTAGCTTTGAAAATGGTACATTTGAATGTATTCAGAAGGAGAACATTCCCATTAGTGGAGAAACTGACTGAGAAACAGAAACAAATCTGATGAAGGTTTGTTATATCATATATTGTTTAATGAAGTGTTCAATGGACACATTTTTTTGAACAGTGTCACAACATTGCTGTGCTTCTGCTTGCATAATACACCATGAGAACTGAAAATATGTAAGTAAGGAATTTAAATCTTGTTGTTCTGAATAGTCTTCCCTCTGTATTTTTAGGTCCTGTTCACTTCATGGAATGATCTCATTATTTAAACAAACATAAATGGACATCTGGCAAATTCAAACTGAATGTGGCTCATATGCAAATGTAATCAGTAGGAATAACATATTAGGGATGGAGCACTCACACAACCAAACCAACCTAACTGTCCTAATTCTATAGATACTGAAGAATACATCATGTTGGTCCAGGTGTACCACAAGAGGGCAATTTTTTACATCACACCATCACTGTTGATATTACAATCAATGTTTCTCTTCTACCATATGAAATCTATCCAGTTCAAAGTTCCCAATTCTGTACATTGTGTCCTATTGGCACAGATTTAATTAGCTCAGTTTTAATGTTCCTGACCTTCATTATTCTAAGTCACTCAACAGTATTTTTAAAACTCTGTACGTTTTTGGGGTTTTTTTTAAGAACCAGAGGTTGCCTCTCTAGGTACTAGTATGGAACCCACTGAGGAACAGGCTCTGTAAGATTTGGAAAAGCAGTTCCTGAACTCTAAAGGGTCTATACCACTCCTGAAATTCCCACAATCACTGAGACATTAATTTTGCAAAAATGAGGCGATTCTTGCAGGACATTCTAACATATTCACTGCTGTTTTTTCCCTTCTGTTTAAACCTTCGGTCTGCTTCTGAGGTGTGTGATTCCACCATCCTTCAGGCCAAAGATGACTGGGAGAGACTCTCTGTGGGGTCCCATCTCAGTCATATCCCGAGACCACCCAGAATGATGTGTCTTTGAGCCATGCACTGCATGTCCTGAAGGGAGGCATAGGTTTCAGCAGAACTCCTATCACTGGATGCAAGAATTTGACTTGGGAAATAAAAAGAAAGGCTCACACATAACTGTGCGGAATTGGTGACTGCTTTCATCCCAGGCTGCTCTATTTTATTTTAAGTCAATCCATCTTCTCCTGCATCACTTCATAAACCTGTAGCTCACACCAACGTTAATAATTATTCTTAGCTCTACATTTTCTTAGCTTTTATCATACAGCTCAAATTTGCTGTAAAATGGAATGAAAGTCTACATGGCTGATGTCTAAAGTAGAAAATAGTTTCTTAGGCAAACAACTGTGCGTGCACATCCTCTATATTTTCCCCTTGTAATATTTACCTGCAAATAGACATATTTTCATGGCACATGTGCTTAGATTTCTCTATGGAATATTCTCCAACCCGTTAAACATTTCAAATTGCTACAAGAGAATCCCAGTCAGAACCCTATAACTAACTACTATATATATCAGAATTGTATTATCCATTACTAGTAACTAAAAAAATATCATATGGAAAATATAATTTTAGGTTTAGCACTGAAGATTTAAGGATGAAATTCAAATCTCACCCTAGTAAAGATATGTTTCGTTATTAATCTCACTGTGGCCTGAAGCTTGACCCAGAAAAGTGAAGAAAGCAAAATTAATTGTACATATGGCTCCTCAGTTTTCCCTTTTGTATAAACATTCAGTTGTTTAAAAGTGTATTTTCCAAAACTATTTCTTTGACAATACCATTTTCCAAAACCAAGTATATTTATGGTTGTAGGAAATAATAGTGACATTTATACAAATATGTATTGAACAATTTACCTGCACTTCAAATGATAATATGATGATTAATGTATTAAAACGCAGTTCAGTTCACTATTTTGGCTCTGCAATACTAGCATGAGTAAAAGTTGCAATCTTCTTTTTATAATGAGATTCAACAAATACAATGACCAGAGATTAAAAAAGAGCAAGGATATTGAGTAAAAAGTTCTTAAATTTACTTTTATTACTGGTATTTTTTGTAGCTGATCACACATATCTACGCTCAAATAAAAAATAAACAAGCCACTGTAATTTAACAAATCAGAGCAGTTTCCCTTAAAGACCATAAAATCAGGAATCAGCTTTTGAGTCCTGCCGATTTCTTACGAAACTCACAGAAAGAAGCACATCAAGAAAACATTCTAGCACAGTGATATATATGTTTATATTTTTCCATAAGGGGGAAGAGAGAGGGCAGTGGAGGAAGAATTCAAATCCTGAAAAGTATCCTTGATGCTCAAAGAAAATCATGTTCAGGCAAAGACAGGAAATTTCAAATGCAAAATGAATGTTTTGGGGAATTGAAAACACAGAGATTGATGTGTAAGAGAATGTGTTCTGAAGATCGAGTTTGGCAGGTCTAGATTAATACGGCTGATATAAAGGCTTTCCATTTATTTAGTGTTCACAAGTAGCTGCTTGTTAGCTGTTGAATAGGATTCATCGCCAAGGTAATTATTTTAAGTGGAATACTGATTAGCCAGAAGTAATTATTTATAAACATAATCATGGCATAATTTATTTTTTTCAAAGGACTAGTAGTATGAGCAATCCTACATAATTCCTGTCCCCTTTCCTAGTCATGTTCAGTAGAAAGGGGACATTTTAAAATTGTAGTTAAAAGCAATTGAAATTTTGTTGTAATATTTGTCAAAGTTTATCTTCATTCAGTCTTAATTTCTCTACATATTTTCATTATTGATAATATATTAAAGCTTTGCCTATTAAATGTTCACAAACTAACTATAACTAATTTCAATTTTTTCTGTATAATTTTGTATTATATTAATTTACTAACTAAAGAACTTTTTAAAAAAACAGTAAATCTAAATTAACGATGATAAAAGTACTTCAGATTATGATTTTTGTTAATTCCATTACGTGTTCTCATTTTGGCAGAAAACTATTATAAACCTAAACTAACAATAAAATGAACTTACATTCTTCCATGAAAAGACTCTGGAATCATTTTTCATTTTAATCTGTAGTTCTAACTTAGCACTGGTTGACCAACACTTAGATGGATGTGTCGTCCATCAAGAACAAAATACTAGTCAACAGCATTGATGATGGAAGATGGTTTTCTAAATATTTGTGTACTTTAATTATTAAGGACTACAGGAAACAATTCAAGTCCTTTTGAAATCAGTAGAATCAGGAATATACTTATTAAGCATAAGGAAGAACTTTTTATGACTCTTGATTTGTTCATGCACGTAAATAATTCACTAAAAAATTCTTTTTTTCCTCTGTGCAGGGACTCATTCCACACAGCAAATATGTTGTTAAAAATATAGTGGGTTGCACATGGAACAGTTAATCCAGATGTGACACAACTGCTTGCTTAGAGTCAACCATTGATGTTGCAATTGAATTCACATTTAGGTATTTCTATTTGGCCTAATCATATGTACATCTGTAATAATATGCAATATTTTCTTTAAACAATTTTAGCATAAGTCTGCATTATAAAATACAGTATGGTCTTTCTGAACAATGGACTGAACTTCAGTGCTAAGTGGATAAATGACAGCATTTTAAATCTGTAGCCACTTTCTAAACATCTTTAGAGAAAAATTACTTCTGAAAAATTATGTGTTTTCTTATATGATTAAAACTTTTGCTATTGCAGACTCCTCCTGCCCCCATTAATGGTGCACAATAATCCACTGAAATGGACCACTGCAACCTAGTGTTAGGATTCTTCACATATAGTGTACTGGATATTGGCTAACAAACCCAGTGCTCAGCAGAACGTTACAGTGTGATTCCAGACTCATAAATGTCTCCTCATATTTTGATCGGTAGATGTCCCTCTTTGAGGAAAGGTCAAATATGAGGGGTTTGTTTGGTACAATTTTTATGATGTATATGTTTTCTTGGGTTTTTTTTCCCCATAACTAAACCACACTAGTGAATGAGCCTGATACAATTTTGAAAAATTCTGTAGTTGCAGAAGTTCAGTTCTGTAATCCAGTGTGCTAACATGAACACTCCCCAAAGATTCAACAGAAGGCATAAAAAAATTCCCTAGCACATTAAATAGATCATATAAAAAAATTATTACCTTGAGGAACCTGCAAATCTGAGAGTTGGATGAGGAAACAATGAACTACTTCCTCTCATTTCTATAATGGATGAGAAGGAAAACAGATCCATATGGTACATATGTGCAGCAGAGTTTATTTTAGAGTTAATCCCAGAACACAACATTTTTGCTGTCCACCTGTGAATTTCTACTATTGATAACACTTACTAAGTATATAAAAACAAGGTTCTTCATGGCTATAATTTATATAGTATCTGCTACACATTAGAAAGCCATCAGTGTTCAAGACTGAACC
>NW_010130718.1:31734-70745 GCF_000699245.1 Pterocles gutturalis | reverse complement strand
AAAGAGTGATGTTTAATAAATTATATTGCCATGTGAAAATGTTTCTTTCTCCTTAAATAAATAATACTGCAATTTCTAGACCTTAAGGATTTTATGCTCTGAACTTGATCAGTGAAACCATTAAAATAATACCATATGTTGGACACAGCTTTAAAACAGATTTGCCTAGTCTGCTGAAGGTGGTGAGAAAACACCCTGTCAAACGTCTCAGAATCTCCACTGTCTCCCAGCTGGACACAGGAACGTAAGAAGATACTAACTTTCCTTCATATAAATAAGAGAAGGAAATTTGTTTTCAATCAAGGAAACTAGACTGAGTGCATAAAGGAACTAAAAATGATTGTAGCACCTGCTCAGACTACTGTAGAAGGTGAAAAATGGGCAGTATCTAAACCCACTAAAATAATAATGGAAATTTTTATGTGGAGAAACCCATGAGCAACCTCTGGGGTAACCCACCTACTTAACAGATTGGGAACATAGGATTCCTTGACCAAGTTACAGACTATTGCCATATATTAAATATATAGATTTGCCATAATTGCTACTATACTTAGTTGGTCTAGCAATCAGATTCAACATACTTAAGACAAACACACAGAAATATATGCAAACAGTACTTAAGCATCTGAATACCTTATACAATGAAATGGACTTGTGCAATCTTACAAATTGAAGCCCTGAAGCTCCAAACTTTTGGATACAGCCAAAACTTTGACCACAGCAGGGCCTCTCCCTCTATTAAAGATACCCATGTATATTATGTGGACAGAAATCTCATTGTTTTTTAAACGTTTCCAAAAACAAAAGCTTTTCCAAAAACTTGTTGAATGTGTAGAAAATAAGTGTCTTCCTTACGGCTTAATATCTGATGCATGGAAAATACAAATTAAATATAAAAAGGAAGTCAGATTTTTTTAATACTGCTCCTTCCCTCCCTCCCCGCTCTTGAGGAGTGACATTCCACTATGCATCTATTGATATGCACAGCCTTTGTTCTTTCCAAGAACATAGGTTTTTATAATGCTGACATGAAAGCTTCAGGGAATTGTGAAGTTGTCAAAATTCATTTCTATTTACAGGTATTGAAACAAAGTGCCCTCCTCCATTTGTGGTTCCCCCTTACGAGGCAACTTTTACTAAAACACACACTATCTTCAGTCTCAATACGTCCCGCTTCTCTTTCTAAATAAAAAAAAATTAAATACCTATACCACCACCTTGTGTCCTTCTCTTGTTTAATGATTGAAGAGTATTATAGAGACTACTTAAAAGTTAGGAGAGCAAAGATCAGTTCCATTACTAAAATAAATAATAAACCAATAAAATTTGGTACCTGTACATTACATGAAAAAATGCATATATTTGAATTAATAAAAGAATATAACAGGAAACTATTTTGTAGACTACTTCTAATGTTTTATAGACAACAGGATGAGTAATACTGGCTGAGACTGGGCTGGTTTCAAACAAACCTAACTTCCCACATGTTATGCCACACAGGACCAATTCATATTTTCCTCTGGACACAATATTTTCTACTGGTCATAAGGAAACAAAGAAGGGCAAGAAATTATTTGACATGGATACAAATCACAGAGATACTGATCATCCCCTATTTATTCAAAAGACTTTTATTAGCCCTGTTGATACACAGCATCTTAACAGTCATTATACTTCTGTGAATGCTGTTATACTTGTTTTATAAATGGAGCCATGCAAGTGAATCTATGCTGTATGTCTTCCTGAGCAAGATCCAACTCTACCCAGAATGGAACTCAGCAGTGTCTGCAAAATCTCTGAAAGATAAATGGTTAACATTTGGTTCTGGCAAATGTCTGTATAGCTTCTTATATGCACTAGGTTACTGTCCCCACAAAGTAGGCACAAAGCAGAAAACTAATCACAATGTAACTAAGGGCCAAAGTCATCAGATCATCTCTTCTGATACGGAAAAAGGAACTAGCACCACCTAAATAAAGGATTTGTAAATTACTCCGATTGCTTTTTATTCAGGCTTGTCAGATCCTGACTCCTCATAGAGATTAGAAGTTCTTAATAGTTTGTTTTATTTTTTTTTTTTACCGTGAATTGTTTTTAGTACTCAAGTCAGTCTTAGGCACCATCCCATGCTGTTTTAATATGGCTACAAATGACTTGGCAGGGTTTACACAGGGCTTCTGTGGAGCTTCATAACCACAAATTACCATCTCCACCAGGAAAGTGCCTGAAGACTGTCAGACTATGCTTCCTGGAAAGCCCTGAGCGTAGGGCTGGGTGCTAGATCTGGTACCAAAGGTCCGCTTTATTTGTCACTATGCATACCTGTTCCAAATCCCAGGGTAAGCATGTTTGGTTAAAAGCAACAGTAATTTTCATACATATATAACGTGCTATTGTTATCAAACCAAATAGAAAAATGTTATCTGATGGGATCATGGTGAGCCATGCTCACAGAATTGCCTTGCAGTATTAAGATGATATCTACAGAACTGAACTAATTAAGCCTAACTGAAAAGCAAACAACAAATAAAGGCATTAATAAGAACAGTATTTTTTATTACTATGAGAATGTATTCTACACTATCAGGGAATAAGTATGTAAACCAGAAATAATCAGTGCATCAGAAGTATTTGTAGTGAATAAAAACTGAAAAAATACCCTGATATTGTCCTTGACTGGGCAATCACAGGGTAAATCTTTCCACAGCTGTATAACTGCTATTCCATTACCATAAGTGCTTTCTAAATAACTATATCTAATGTGATTCTTCGTTAATATGAGATTCACCAGGGAAGCAATTTGCTTTCCTCTAAGAAGAAACATATAAGATGGCTAATAAAACATATCACAGAGAATCACTGTTGTAGCCTGGGAGGTGAAAAACAATGTTATATACAAAGCTGAAACCACAGATAACATAAAGTCTCAGACTGTAGTTATTCTATTTAGATATCAAGGAGAATGGAGTTATATAATGATTATCTGAAGGGTCCTATGAAATTGTGATGCTCTATGCCACTAGCTATCTATAAAGCAAAGTGTCCCCTAACAACACACTGGACTTTGGTACATACTGAAGTAGCATGAGAAAAATCCTACCTCCTGTTTTGAAGAACACTTGATTTAACAGTCAGGTTTTCAGTTTTCATCTTAATGAAACTTCAGTAATAAGGTGTGACAGGATGAAACAGTGTATATTTGAAGGCATAGGCAAAGATGATACCGCACGGAATACAAATATCTATCTAAAATTACCACTGTAGATCACAGTTGATGGATTCAATAAGGAAGATCTGGGGAACTACAGGCTGGTCAGTCTCACCTCTGTGCCCAGAAAGATCATGGAGCAGATCCTTCTGGAAACCATGCTAAGGCACTTGGAAAACAAGGAGGTGACTGCTGAAAATCAGCATGGATACATCAAGGGCAAATCAACCTTGATGAATCTGGCGGCCTTCTATGACAGGATTACAGCGCTGGTGGACAAGGGAAGAGCAACTGACGCCATCTACCTGGACTTGGGCAAAGCCTTCGACACTGTCCCACATGACATTTTTTTCTCTAAATTGGAGAGACATAGATTTGACAGTTGGACCACTCAGTGGATAAGGAACTGGCTGGGTGGTTACACTCAGAGTTGTGGTCAACGGATCAATGTCCAAGTGGAGACAGCGATGAGCGGCATTCTGCAGGGGTTGTTACTGCGACTTACCTGGACTTGGGCAAAGCCTTCGACACTGTCCCACATGACATTTTTTTCTCTAAATTGGAGAGACATAGATTTGACAGTTGGACCACTCAGTGGATAAGGAACTGGCTGGGTGGTTACACTCAGAGTTGTGGTCAACGGATCAATGTCCAAGTGGAGACAGCGATGAGCGGCATTCTGCAGGGGTTGTTACTGCGACTGGTGCTGTTTAACATCTTTGTCGGAGACATGGACAGTGGGATGGAGTGCACCCTCAGCAAGTTTGCTGATGACACCAAGCTGTGTGGTGTGGTGGACACGCTGGAGGGAAGGGATGCCATCCTGAGGGACCTGGACAGGCTGGAGAGGTGGGCCAATGCACACCTCATGAAATGTAACAAGGCCAAGTGCAAGGTCCTGCACGTGGGGCAGGGTAATCCCAGGCACAAAAACAGGCTGAGAGGGGAATGGATAGAGAGCAACTCTGAGGAGAAGGACTTGGGGGTGTTGATTGATGAGAAGCTCAACATGAGCTGGCAAAGAGCACTCGCAGCCCAGAAAGCCAGCTGTGTCCTGGGCTGCATTAAAAGACGCATGGCCAGCAGGTCAAGGGAGCAGGTCCTTCAGGGGGAGGTTTCTGTATTAAACAAGCTTCCAGTGCTGAAAGGGGCCTACAGGAAAGACGGGGAGGCACTCTTTATCAGGGAGTGTAGTGATAAGATGAGAGGGAATGGTCCTAAACTGAAAAATGGATTTAAACTGAAAGAGGGCAGATTTAGATTAGATATAAGGAAGAAATACTTTACAATGAGCGTGGTGAGGCACTGGAAGAGGTTGCCCAGGGAACTTGCAGATGCCCCATCCCTGGAAGTGTTCAAGGCCAGGCTGGATGAGGCTTTGAGCAACCTGGGCTAGTGGAGGGTGTCCCTGCCCATGGCAGGGGGGTTGGAACTTGATGATCTTTAAGATCCCTTCCAACCCAAACCATTCTATGATTCTATGATTCAATCAGGAAAATCAGCCTGCAGTGAATCTGTGATAATTTTAGCTTTAAGTCAGTGGTAAGCATATATATGAATTTAAATAATTAATTAAGCATTAATGTTCAGGGAACAGAAAACTAAATTTCTACTATTTACATAGGCATTTTTGAGACCACATTTACTACTGGCCTTCTTCAGTATTGTGAGGACTGCAGCTTTTGCTAATGCTTTCTACTGACAGACGCATTTTACCGGAAACCTCAGTTTGGAATTTGAAGACAAACTACTGCAGCAAAATTCAGGACAGATGCTGGAGAAGAACTTCATAAAGCTGCAGTTGCAACAATGTCATCAAAGTCAGGACCTCCTTGTTTCAAAACATAACCAGATGTACCCATGTACCCATGGCTCTCAGCAGGTCATCACTTAACATCACCACAAGCAGAAGAGTCCAAAAGTGGAGGAAAAAATCAGCAGCAAAACATAATAATATACAGGTTTTATGCTCTACACAACTCTAAATTATTTCTGCAACTGCCAGCTAGTGAAGACTTCTCAATGGCATGAGTATAGTATATTCCCCAAAGCGGCTTCCTTTGGTTACTAGACTAGCTATTCTTTCTTTTCCAGATGCAGATTTGTATTAAGGCTTTGGAGAGAAATAACAACAGCAGGGACATATAACTGCAGATAAAATGGTAGGTTTTTACCTTGGCAATACCTTATTTTACATTCTTTAAAAAAAAAGACAAGAAACTGTTGCTAAGCAGGGCGGGGGTGGGGGAGGACAAGGGAGAGAAAAATACCCTTGAACAAATAATATGAGTCAGTAGTCTGCCAGACAAAGCAGAAAAACAACATATAGACATATTAACTATATATATATTTAAGTCACTGAAGCATCTTGCTAAATTTCTAACATATGGGTAAAGACTGCTTCGTCTTTTTATTATTCACGTTGACTTGAGTACAAAAAGGATACAGGAAACCACATCGTGCTGCTTCATCTGTCTAATCTCACTATTGTTCTAGGTAAGAAAATGTACTTCTTTACAAGTTTCTCTAGCTTCATAGACAACTTGATTAAGTCTCAAATTTTAATGCCACTGGCTATGCTGCAGGTATCCAACTGGAGGAAATAATCATAGGAAAGATTCATCAAAACACATCTGGTGAGGCCAACTTTCCCATTTACTTTTTTAAATCGAAGTTCAGCAGAAGGTTAAAAACAGTAAAAGAAAAAAACATACCTGAAAAAGTAGAGCAAAGAAGCTGTAAGGTTCGGGATAAAAATAGCTTGAAAATTTCTGCAAATAACCAGTTCTGAAATGTTTCCAATAATTCCCCAGCTAAGAAGCCAACAAAAAAAAGTAAGCAGATAAAGCCACTGAGGCTAAAGTATCTCCACATGAAAGTGCTTGGGTGTAAATGAAAAGCAGTACAAAAAAACCCTAACAAACCCTGAACTCTAAATATTCCTCAGCTGTAGCAAAACACATTTACGAACAGAATAAACCAGCCTTATGCAGAAAGTTATCTATTAATTTTATTTGTGCAGTGAACAAAAGAAAAAATTAATTCCCTCTCAAAACTGTACAGCCAAGAGAATTTTTTAAGTAACGGGACTTTGTGGTGGCCCTGCAATTACTGTAGGCAGAGCCTATCCTGGTACATGGACAGAGAAATTCTACATACCACAACTTTTCTTTTTTTTTTTTTTTTTTTTTTTAAGATGCCTGTGAGTTCTGGATCTTCACAACACAAATCTGGAGACTGCAAAGAGTGACCTTGCATGCCATGGACACACAATGGAAAAAACGGCCTTCTCTATTCTGTCCTTGTCTCTTTAGGCCCCAATTCTAATGTAATTCAAATGGTGTCACAAAGACCTGTGGATGGCAGAGACTTTGACCCAACTTCTGGTCTTTGCACTGAGAACTCACAATAATGTCGATCAGAGTGGAACAATTGCCTGTCTTCTCTTGCAATTTGACAGCCTTGTAGGTGGCATGCCAAAAAGCCTTTGCTGAGCATTTCCATCATTAACTTTCTCAGACTCTTTAGGATCCTCTTGGTGCCAAGAGGTACAATGGTACAACAGTGACTTACAAAAAGCCAAGAAGTTGGCCTATGACTGAGAATATATGAAATTGCAGACGATTTGCTTAGCTTTAATTAATCCAAGTTGATCATATTGAACTGATTAAACTTTGCATCTAACACAAAGTAATGTGGACTACACTAACTTAACAAAGAGAATTTATAACTGCTGCTGTTTTATAACTGTTTGATGTTACCAAATTACCTAATTATACATACTCAAAAATTCAGAATTAAGAAATGTCAGTGAAATTCAAGTCATAGGAATGCAAATTTGGTTACAAGCATATAGATGAATTTGAAAGAAAAAGACAGCAAATTAATAAAGGTTTAATAGGAATGACAAAATCTTCACCAAGTCCTCCTCCTCACTTATTCAGTCTAACAGAATATTAAATGTCTAACCTCCAAAATTCAGCTGACTTCTCTAACTTTCTCACTAGGATGGTAAAATAAGGGTATTCATGTTCCTTCATACACAAAGATCCATAGATTTTTCTTTTTTTTTAATTTTTTTTTAATTATTTTTTTATTAGCTTCTCTTAGGCAATCTAAAGCTCACATGAAAATGCCTGTGGACAAGAGCGACGAGTTGCATTAAAAATAAGTAATTCCACATATCTAATTAAGAACTTTGCATTTTTTTTCTCCACTTAATCTCAGAATAGATTTTGAGAAAGTTGTACAGAACACAAAACAATCAATCACAAAAAAAACGATCTGGCTATAATTTGCAGATTTACAGAAGTACAGTATAAAATACTGTTTAATTATAACACTGAAGGATGAATCAGGTGTAATACACCAGACCCTCAGTTACAGAGAACAGGAGGTGTGTAAGGAGGAACCACTTCCTCCTGTCACAGTCAGCCTTCCTAATGGAAAACAGAAAGAAATATGGAAGTCTCTTCTGTTTCCTCATCAAATACTTGCAGAATAGAGGGACCCTGGATGACAGATACTACATTTCCCTGGATGTCAGGTGTTCCTTGATCACCTAACGATGTGAAAAATGACACCACGATCCACTGATGGATACATCTGGGTAATATTAGTACAATGTACACTGCAAATCTTTATTAATGTGAACAGTCTATATCCACAGAGCAAGCTGAATGATTATGTGACTGCAGATCAAATCTCAAGTTGATATACATCTTACAGTAATTATAATGATGCACATCGGATTAAAACACAATACATCTAAATCACGGTTTTGAAATAGTGTAGTAACCAGTCATCTCACTGTTGAACTTTATAATTAATCTTGTTATTTTTTTCACCTTTTGGCTTTGATATCACAATATTTTTCATGGCTATAACCCCACTTGATTTCAGTTTCAGCTGGAATCTTGCCTGACTAAAGAGTACAGGCATAACCTGAGTCTTTGTAGATTTATACAGTGAGGCACAAAAGGATAGATGAAACAGTTTTAACTTAAAGAATTTCAAGCTCTGGCAATTTTACTCTGAAGTAATTACAAAAAAACATACAATAGGTGATGTATGTAGTTTCAGCTAAATTGCATTCATCAGCATAAATGATTACTCAAGAGTTGGGAAATTATAATTTTGGTTATTTAACAATTTCCTTTGGATTTTAATGAACCTATGTAAGCGGCAGAGAACTGTCTTTTCCTCCCTTTCCATTTTTAAAGACGGGGTACTATAATTTCCAGGAAATTAAGAATTCTCTTAAATGCATAATGTTTCAGTATTGAAAAGTGGCAGAAAAATGCCATAAGGCTCTGAAGAAAAATGTCTAACAGTATCTAAAGATTGAAATACTATATTACTGTATCAGATACTATAGTTTCATTTTAATATTTAGAAACAACAATTTTAAACCTTATAGAGATTTAAAAGTTGAGGAAAAAAGGCCAAGCTCACTTCTGTATCCCATGTGGTACACTGCTACAGCATGCCTTATTCAGAGGAGGAAAAGGAGAGCCAGGTGCACCAACTCATCTTACGCTACAACTTCACATAAATCCCTTATTTAATCCTTTGGATTTATACTGCTCTTTGAGTTGGGTAAAGGAGCAGTGTGAAAATGCTCCTAAAGCCTCAATGTAAATGTTTCTTTAATCCCATTAAAGCCACAAAACAGGCCCAGCTGAAGGAGCAGGAAACTGAGCTAGGGAACTCTCAGTGACCCCATCCCTGCTGCCTCTCTTGGCACTGACCTGTTGGTCACAAGTTCATCCTAGGCACAGCACAGACATTCTGACATCAGGCTGATTTGGGACATCAATACGTGGACCCCTATAACACACATGTACATACCACATGGTAGTGTGTTTTGTAGTAACATGAAGTTTTTCATTGGTAACTTGAAGCTGAGTTACTAGAACAGTTGACACAGAAATAGAAGATAGGATTAAATGTTTTTAAATGTGACTTTGTCACATTACATAGAACTTTGTGTTCCCCAAACATTACATTGAATTCAGCCAAAAATGATACAGCTTTATTGCTTTTCTTTTGAAGTCAGAAGGGGAAAAAATTAAATGAAAAAAAACTCAAGGTGACACCACACTTTAAAAACTGGGAAACTGGTCTGTGAAAAATGTGTTGGTGGTAACATTTAGGGTTTGGACTCTCATTAATGTGGCCCCAGGGAAAATATAAACCCTCTTTCTGAAATTAAACCTTGAGTTCGCCCACCGCAGTCTTGTTTTCGGCTTCGGCTGCTGGCACTTCAGCGTGCAATTGAGGCCTTGCATCAAATGCCAAGCCAAACATTCATGAACAAGAATGGTAATGACACCCTATTTTGTTCTAAGTCATATTAAAATATAGCTTTTTTTTTTTAAAAAAAAAACACTCATTTGAGATTAATAACTTAAAATAAACTGATTTTCACAAACTCTCCCACTTGCCTTCAAATAATAAACCTTTTGAAGAAAGCTGTGCTTGATGCTTGAAATCAAACACACTTGCAAAACAATAACATATCAAAATTCTGATATTAACTGGCTGACACTGAAGGGGATAATTTTTACCTACGGGAGTTCAAAAACAAATTCTATGGTTTTGATGCATGATTTGTAAGTGACTTAACACAAATGGATTAATAAATGAAAATCATCGATCTGTAACACAAGTCTTTCAAGAAATGTCCTTCCTATTCACGGTCATAAGATATGCTTTTGAAACATTTCATAGCAGCATATGTTTAAGTTCTTCTCCTATTCCTTCTTTTCCTAAACACACTGCATTTAAGGTGACAGTGTGCTGCTCCAGCTATTAGGTTTCTTCCTCTCTCTCTTGTGAGACTCTAGCAGTAGCCTTCTGTAATCTCACAATGTAGATGGTTTGAGAGTACCAGACAAAATGTATGATATATCCTCTGTCCCAGAAAAGGAATTTGGATTTCTTGCCAAAAAAGGGAATGCTCAGCCCTGCCTTTACTACCCTCAGCTTCTGCACTGCCAGATGGTACATAGATACTAACCCCTATATGGGAAAAATTGCAGTTTGGACCTATGTGGGATGTATGGAGCATCGTATGTAACCACTGCTCTAATACACTTCTCCCAGATGGGAATCTGGTTTCCAAATGAGTCTGACTCAGAGTAAACTGTAAATGTGATTCAAAGCAGTGATTAAAGATAGCTTACCTGCCACTGGAGAAATGGAAAATTTGAAGAATGTGAAGTTATCAATTTACCAAGGAGACAGAGAAAAGGGTGTGCCAGAACTTCTAACTGGATGCATCAGGAAATGTTCCACTGCTAACGCACAGTGGTCAATTGAAGAGTATGAGATTATGGTATACTCTAGACCACCCAATATACTCTGTGAATTCCAAGGGTTTTTTTGTCTTTATTTTGAAAAGTAATCATTAAAATCAGCTCCACAATATGAATGACAAAGTGTGACCGAGATGCCAATTCATGGCTTAGCCTGTGTAGAAGTCCCCCACTTTTATTTGCAGGCTTCCTGGATTTCAGTTTGAAAGCAGTGGATAAAGCAGGTGCTGTGTCCTTGTCACGCCCTTCCTAAAGTAAATCATTGGAAAGAAGGCAGAATGCTAGATCCTTAACAGTGTTCTAAACTATAGCTGAAAAGGGTTGTCAGCAAACACTTTTTAACCATGCAAGCACATCAGTACTCAACGTGAACCACATCAGCACTCTTCTTAGAACCATAAAGTCAACTACATATTTTTAAAATCTGCAGATTATATATATACCGTCTAGTTACTGAAGTTACTGTAGTAGTTTATGGTAACAGTTATTTTCTGTTCAATCCAAGACATTAGTAGGTATTTTAGAAGTCTCTCAAAGCATATAATCTCACATTCACATGCAACATATTCACATGCAACATACTTCTGAAAGGCAGTTAGAGTGTTTCTTTTACTTCCACTCATCATTGTGTCAGTCAGTTGAATAAATATATACTTTATTAGAACTAGTGAATAATTTTGCAAGTTTACTTAATAGTAAAAAAAAAAAAAGTCTGAATGGGCACAGTTGAGATGTTTAGGCAACATAAATAAAAGAATTAACTTATAATCTGAGCTCTTCTAGTGTAATTATCATGGATTTAAACCTACATTAGGATTCAAGTTTCAAGAGCAGATTTTGCTGAGTTGAAATGGTTACTGCCAATAGACGTATCACAAAAGTAGATACATCATGCATGTAAAGAGGTACAGAGAGGAAAGCAAAGGTGCAGTCAATGAGAGAAGGTCAATAAATTCTCATCTAAATAAAGCTGAGATGTTACCTAAATAATAAATGTTTAGAAGGCAATCAATTTAATCATTTCAGGAAAGACAAAATATAGATAAGCAATAGCTGAACTGTATGTCAACTCTTAGTTGGAAAGAAAGCCAAAATGCTACAAAAATTGCTTTAATTGCAATGTGCCACAATTACAATAATAAGCTTGAAGACTGATGGATGGGTAAGATGAAAATGGTTCCAGCCTTGGGATGCCTCATCAGTGGCAGAAACATCAATTATATACATATAGATTTTTCTACAGAGATAATGTCACCTTCAAAAGTAGAAAATTAAAAATCATTAACAGAAATAGCAAAAAAAAAAAAACCCATAGACTTTTACCTGTCTGATAGCAGGGGCCAATAAGCCATTGTTATTTTCTACTAAAGTAATGTTTGGAGGTGTTTTCTGGTAATAAAATTGTTTTCAAATGACTTTTTACAATCACAGCCAGTTTCAACTACTCGACAGACATCTTATTACTCTTCTACTGTGCTGATGTTCCCCATTCATTTGATCTAATTCTTAACATTAAAAGGGTTATAAACTACAATGTTCTCATGAAGACCATATGAGCTATATGCTAACTAAGGCATTTTTGCCACTATCGTAAAAAACTAAAATATCATTTCAACTACTGCACTAAAATATATAAAGGGAGAACTTTTAGTGTGATTTGTTTGAGAAATTGACCATTTTCTGTGATGATTTTGGTGGATGAATAACAGAGCAACTATGTAGAAGAACATGTATCTTCTCACCTGGCCAGCCTAGGAGTGAATTAGACAGTTCCTCAGACAATTTGAACAACATGAAGGAATTTGCTGCCTCTCCTCAGCAGAGTGGATAAATCTAATTAAAGCAAACATTCACCCTGAACTTCAAGAATTCTTTTGCAGTCTTTACCTTGAATAATCGAATGCAAGATATTAGTTTTCATCACAAAATGTTCTCTTAAAATATTAAAGAATGGTGAACCCTGTAGAGAGAGGCACCTTTCTCCATATCTTCCAAAATTATCTCTTTCTGAAAAAGTTTGAGATGTCTTGTCAAAAAATGCTGCCATCATCACTATCTCAAATTATTATTTTTTGTAACTGATGAATGTTATTTCAAAAAACAGCTTAGTTTTTAGAAGATTCCTTAACACACTCTGGCCTGCACCAGTATTAGTAAAATGTGCTGATAAGGAAGAGGCATTCTGCCCCAGGGATCATGAACTGAGATAAGAAATCTCAAAATCTAATTAACAAATGAAGAATGAGTGGGCACTTATACTTAATGTCTCTAAAGATTATGTTGAGAGAGATTTTTATGTAAGGTATCATTTGTTTAGTATCAGGAGAAATACTTCTTTTCAGTTCTAAGTCCTTTCATTACCTTTTTCCATTTCTATTGTTTTACTTTACTAATAAAAGTTAATTAACACTGTTTAATTCTTTGGTCCTGAATCTAAAGAAAGCTAAAAACGCAAAATCAGAATTGAAAATACTTGTAATAACTTTCTATTTGTTCCTGTAAAAAGGAACCCCAAATATATGAAAATTTTACATAATAAAGGCACAGAAATATTCACTGCCCTGCTTTGTTGGACAAGTTCACAACTGTTAATTAAAAGGCAGATACAGTAACCCCAACTCACAGAATATGCTGCTTTTTGCAACAGAAGTAAAAGGTATAAACCTAACACAAGATTATGTTTGACATAACCATGCATGACAATATCTGGCCATTCATATCTGTCTTCAGAGACTTTACATGTTCTTAAGCACATCACTACCCTTAACAGACCATGCTTTTCTGAACTGGGTGATGATTCAGGATACCAACCAACATCACCTTTAAAAAAAGGCCTGATTTTGTTTTGGTAACTGAACACTTAACAAAGTTAAATGTTTCAGTTTCTTAAGTCAGAAACTGAAGTCTCAACTGGAAATCTTAGGTCGGAACACTAAAGACATGATCACTTTTCTGCATGGAATGTTTGTTTTCATTCATTTCTATTTTCATTGCTCTAGTACATTATTAAAAATAACCCTGATACAAAGGAATGGCCATGGAGGAAATTAGGGGTGCTAAAATTACTTACTTATAGATATTTCCTGCTATCTTGGGTATAACTTGATCACTGTTTTTCTTCCCTTAAAAAGCATTGTGACTCCAATTCATCTGTGCACAGAACGAAATGCATGATTGTCTCCAAATGTTAAATACTTGTTTATTTCCAGAATAATCCCACTGAAACTGGGCAAATGTATGACTTGCACTTTAAGGTACAGCCAAAGATGAGCTGACCCTCTCTAAATGTCTGTCATTAGTGTAAACTCTAATATTTTCCAAATATTCCAAGTCTTTTTCAGAAAAGAGCAAAATTATTTCCAGTTCTTCTAGTTACACAGCAAATAGCTAAGCTGACTGTCCTAGCACACACCAAGCCCCCACAGAGGTAACCTCCCACACACCCTGCTGGCTGGACAAATCCACACAGAAAGCACCTGGTCAGGGAAGCAGGAAATGGTCCTGGAATTCCATTTTCCAAAAGTCACTGTATTATTACCAAACTGAAGAAATAATTTCTCTACACAAAGCCAGAAGAGAAACTTGCCAGTTTTTTCTTCACTTTACAGTAAGACAGATGTGGCTTATACCAGCTTGCCAGTGATTCTTAAATACAAATAGAATATTGTTGTTGAAATAGGGCCTTCGTTTCCGTAATATTGGAAAAAAATTGATGAAATACTAAACTAAAAAAAATGTCTCATTTGGATATTTGCAATTCTGAAGTGTGCACTTGTATTTTGGTAAATATTAGTCAGAGAAACGCAATGTTTAGTTATGCTTAGTAAAGGTTATGAGGCACAGCTGCACAAATCATATGGGAACACACAGTAGTACAGTGAATTTCATTATAATGGTTATATCTTTGTTCCCAGCTTCTGCCCCTTAAGTCAGGATCGGCATTTGTGACAAGTATCTGTGTCTTTCAGGGAAACAGGCTACATAAAAACAAAGCTGTCATTCAAATTATCATACAAGTCCTATCATGTAAGCTTTCTCCTGTAGGCCAAAATACACCCTTTAAAGTCAACGAGAGCTGTGTACAATGTAGTAGACCAAATGTGACTGCTTAATATAACTAGTTTTGTTGTCAGAAAACAAGCAGTAAATTTTCCTGAAGGAAGACGAATGTCCATGTAAATAGCAAAAATTAAAAACTGGATGCTGGCTGGCTATGCGCGTAGTAGTTTAGGAACTCCAAATATAAGAAATGCTTACTCTGAGTCTTATCTCATGAAGTAAATCTTTGTCATTTAGAAAATTAATTTAAATAACCTATTCAGCACAAAATTTATTTGGTAGAAAACTTTATTGTGGCTTACTTTCTTCTGTGTATGCCAACTACAAGAATTCTTTTTTTTTTTTTCTTTGCACAGTTAATGGTCACAAAAAGTACATAAATAATAGACACAATATTAGAGTACCGTATTGTTGTCTGCTATGAATATGATAACTTCAACATATTGAATGACTTTTTTGAAGCACTCAATAGCAATAACCAGGCAGTAAATTTCTGAACTATGAGATTTATAAACAACTTTCAGTCTGCAGCACTGACAATAAAAATACTGGAACTGGACAACAGAATACTTCTGTAGCCCTCCATTGCACAAAACTTCCTAATATCTGTGTGATTTTTAGAGTTAGCAAAGCCTAGTTTTTAACAAAAAGCAAACGACATTTGCAGATTATGTAGAAGAAGCCTGAACACTATGCAAGTTCTAAAAAATATGAAGCAGAGCAAAGAATTTCCTGACCTTTCTAACAACAAGTAATTGGAAACAGATCTGAGTTTGAAGGACAGTAGTGACCAATTCACTACTTTGATCATTAGAATTTTTATAAGACTTGGAAATATCTTGGTTTTTTACTCTTATTGACTTCAGGCTTATTCAGTTTCTGTTCAGTTTATAAGGACATCATCAACAGGAAAAACCACATTTCTGTCTGAAAGTTTCATATCTACTTGTAAGTACCCCCTCAGATGACTAAAAATGAAGTGCATTTGTAAAAACAACTCAAAACACGATGCTATTTCTCTCAGTTCGCCTACTTTTCACTTACTGAACATGAGTGAAGGAACAATAGGAGACTGGAAGGCAAAATGTCTTGCTTTCCTCAGTTTAGCATGAGTCAACAGTGGCTAATTGCTGCACAACAGATGAGTTAAATTCTTCCTTTCCCAGCTCTACATCTTCACTGACCAGGCAGGTATTTTAGAAGTTGAGAGACCTCACTGACTCTGAGGTAGCCACTGGCAGAGAGGCAGGCATACACAAAACAGGTAGGATGCAAGTATGATGCTGATATTCTTGAAATTTCTCCTGCAACAGGCAGTGGTAGATATTAGGAAGAATTAACTCAGCCTGAACTCTCTGGGTGACGCTCTCATCTATATAGACGTCTCCTCTGACAAACAGACATATACTTGCTTCAGTCAGTATTACACAGCAGCTTGACATTGGTAACATTTAAATGATCCGATGTCTTGTGTTAGGAGCCTAGAAGAGCAGATTTTTTGAGTGACCACTCTCCACGGGTAAGATATCCTTTGGGAGCATAAATATTCCTTGAGTCCATCTCCTGCTGTCATAATAAAAGAATTTTACTGCTTTCCCCCCCCCCCCCCCCCCCGTTATTCTTTCTAAGGAGAGCTCAACGCAGCACTGCATATTTCCTCTGAGTAAGGCTGCCTTCTGTGCAACTTTTGCACCTCGGGAACGGTATTTTTTTTCAGTTGTGGCACTAAACTTATAATTAAAATAAATTTGAAAATAGCTCCTTGGAGGTATTTTTTACCCTAAAAAGTCCTCATTATTTTCCAACAAAAAAATGGTTTAACACATGACAGCTCCATAGCTTGTGGGATCCACAGCATGGGTAGTACGAACAGGGAACCAAACAGGCATAACTACAGCAAGTTCTAAAGCTGCTGACCAAAAAAAGAAGACAGTGGTGAGGATAACAGCTTTGAATAACACCAAGTGCATTTACTCATGTAATCTTGCCATGGCTCTGTATCTTCCACTGAAAATCCATGGAGTATAATAGAGTGTAAAATTATTGAATTCACAGGAACACTTATGATAATCCTCCCAAACACAGGTTCATAGAGTTGGTCGGAGACGTTATCTTCTCTTTCAAAGTAAATCTCATTTACATTGCCTAACAAGATGTCTGTTTCATGAATAGAAAGTATTCCAGGAAAATACAATATCTAAACCAGGCTGTCAAACTGATAAGCTTTCGATATTGTTATTTGTTTTCATTTCTAAAAATGTTTACAGAAATGCTTTAAAGTAACATTTTCCTCTCCTGTCATGCATGATGTGCTGAAGCCATACATATTACAAGTAGTTTTTACTTTTAAGTGCCAGGTTTTAATTTCATAATTTAATTTTCAAAAAGTTGGTGAAGACCATGTATATATTATTTCATTACATCAAAGCATAATAGATTTATTAAGAGCTTGGTTCTCCAAGCTTCCTGAGACAATTAAAAGCAGAAATATTTGGAATTAGACCTTGAGTCATAATTTAATTTTTAGCATCCTACCACCTTCCACAAATCCTTCTTTTTTTTTGCCTTTCAGGTGGACACAGAAGAGTTGATTGCACATATGCCAAAACCAGAACTCAGATCAGAAATGTCCATATTTAGTACTGAGGAGACAAATAGTACCATGAGCCACAGGTAGGTCCCATAAATATGGTAGCTGCTGCTATTACATTGGTCCCCTTGAGGGAATGGAAAACAACCAAGTGCCTCCTTTTGTACTTTCCCATGATGCAGCACATGGCTACATCAATACAAGTATTGTTAATTGCAGGAATTAATGAATTAATTGTATGATGCAGTGTTCAAATACAAACATGTGTTTGCATGCAAACAGAATGAACTGTATGATCAGAAGACTCTTTGTATTCACCAACTTAGAAGAGAGCAGTTTTGAGGCTTCTGGTAAAATAAGATCATAGGAACGTCTTGGAACACACATAATAGAGGAGCTAACTTGAGAGACAAACACTGCTAAGTGTTTGTATTTTTCCTTGGTTTTTATAAAGAATACTTTTACAATATGATATCAAAACAAAACCCATCAACACGATGAAGGAAAATTTATCCATGTCCACAAAACAAGTGAAAAAACGTATAACTTAGGTGTTTCAGCTGCACAAAAGAACAGGTCAAACACAAAGTAGGGGGTAAATCCAAGACATACTCTTGTGTGCTGCTTCTTCATGAAATATACAGAAAACAAAACCATATGTGATACTTTTTAACAAGAAATACCAATAAAATTGAAATGAATGGAAAATATTAACTTGCATCTTTGCCAGTGCCAAACATCTGTTTCAGAGAAATCCTCTCTTAAGTATTTAAACAATGCCTTTCAATTAAGATGAGAAAAAGTAATAGATGTGCTGAGAGTACCACAAATATTGCAAGAGTTATGAGTTATCAACAATGGTAATTTTGATAGTGTATCTTGAATTGTAAAAATCAATATTAAGTAATAATTGTTTTATTAACACTTTATATAGAAACTGAGACAAAACTAGTTGTTCTACAATTTAAGAAACAAAAATGGTAGCAATTAGTTTTCAACCTGTCTTAAAAAAAAATCATATTCTAGTTTGAATTTTTTTTTTATATTGAACCCCTCAATGTTCACGTTTATTCTTCTTTACAGCAGCCGTGTTGATTCAAATGATGGAACAGGTACCAAAATAAAGTGAATGAGAATTTGAACATACTGAATATTTAATACAACTAAATCAAGTTCCCCTTGTGACCTTGAAAAAGAGGAAATAGAACAAAATATCCCAAACACAGATAGGTTGCAACTTTGTAAATACTACTAAGTGCCTTAATATATGGTTTGCATGCTGAAGGGAAAGGAAAGATTAAAAAATCATTCGCAGTTAACAATGCTAAAATGTAATTTAATGAATTTTCTACTTGAACATTCTCTGAAAAGCAGCTTTATCCATTAGGTTAGGGACTAAAATTGTTGAGGGACTAAATGATGGGGATTAAACAATTGTTGGGGACTAAAATGCATTAAAGGACAGGATCTAATATTTCTGAGATTAGCTTCAGTTAAATCAAATATTTAACATTGTTACCCTACTGCATGGTTCAGTGTTTATAAAACTAGATCTATATGGTTCTGGCAAAACATTGGTATTTTAAAGATTAATAATTTGCTTTTTAAATCTTAACCATGATCAACTAGGTATCAGTCAAAGGTTAAAAAACAGATGTAAAAAGAAAAGAAGTATGAAACAAAGTGACCTACAGAAAGTGCTACCTGGCTCCTACTGAAAGATCCCTTTTTAAACTTAAAATAATTAAAACAGAATAATAATGTATAAATAGAAATACAAAAATAGAACGGTATTTCAGATGACATGTGGAGAATGAATTTTAACTTACTTTCAATATAAAAAGGAAAACAAGAAATCAACCAAGACGTGCTCTCACCTCAACTGAACTGAGGTGAAACTAAGCATGTGATTGACAGATACTCAATGCAACACAGCTTCATGCTCTCACTTCTACTTATTTCAGTTTTTAGTCCTGAGACAGTAAATCCAAGAGATCTATATACACATTCTAATTAGCCAAATTTCTCTCAAGCAGATTTTCCTATAAAATTTAGATACTGGAACAGAAAATTCCAGGTTAAATATACTTTTTTTCCCATAGTTTTCCGGTGGTTTGGAAGCAGGAAGAATATAAGTTAGAACTACCCCCCCCCCTTGTCTTAGTTAAAAAAAAAAAAAAAAGTTTTATACAGTTTATACATGAAAATTTGGTAGAAAATATTAAAATAAAGAAATTTGAAAAACCACAGGAAATAAAAATCTCTACACCAAAATATTACTTCAGATCACACTGGATCTAATATATTCCAAATAAATGTGAAGTCACCCTGTCAGAACTCAGTTCGGTTATTTCTTTGACACTACTGGAAATAATTATTTTAAACCCCAAAATGCACACTACTGTAGCCATTAAAAAGTCAACAACAAGAATGGAAAAAAAAAAAAAAGTTAAAGCACTAAGAGAAGACAGTGCATAAATGTCTTCCACAAAATCTAGTATGAATAAGTAACCATAAAGAGAAATAAAATCCAAGTAATTCAATTGTTTAAAATGTCAAATGACCCCACAATAAAAACCCCAAAATGGATAACTGGAAGAGTAAGAATTCCTAGCAAAATTCAGTTAAAGTTCTACATGCCAGGATAAAGCTGACATTGTTTAGGCACTTGTATTTACACTAAAATAAAATGGGACTTTTACTGTTTATTTTAAGTGGTATTGGATAAAGAGCCTTACGCAAAAAGGGTCACAAAATTCTTCACTGATGATTAGAGAAAGAATTTCCAAAAAAACCCATATGCAAAAATAACGATATATTATGCTAAGGTCACATTACAGAGAGAACAAAACTTAGAAGGGCAAAAACCTCTCAACTTCGTGACCACATTTTAGTTGCTCTGTCTGAACGCAGAACTAACTCAAAATTGTTACTACTGTTTTATTTTGTCTCCCAATACTTTTACAGATATATCCTATAGACAGAAATACCAACTATTGGGAAAGTAATAACTGCACCGCTAGGACTCAATGACCCTCTACTGAAGGAAGCAGTAAAGAAGCGTAAGGGAGAAGTGGTTGACCTTGTGACCAGAAGGAGTGGGCTAGAAAAGACTTTAGGACAAAAAAGTCCCATGCTGCCAAGGACCATCCTTGCCCTTACAGTATCCCCATTTGAGTCGCAAATTTATGGGCTGACTGATTCCTAATACAGCTCACGCCATAAATTGGAAGAGGATTACTATAAGTGATTCAAAATGACAGACACTTCTCACTTGGGAAATAAATTACATATAGTGGTGAGAGATTGGTTTGATAACCCAAAAAGTCCATTCCAGTCTTTTAACCTTCCTACTCCAGAAAAACTAGTTATAAAAAAAAGTGCTTTCAGTAGCCAATGTGCAAAATCAGAGAATCTGACACAGAATTAACAGAACCCCCACAACCATCACTGCATGTTTTTTAAGCAAACCCTGGACTTGTGAAATACCATATTTTAGACAATAATTACTAAACTGCTGAGGCAATTTTTGTGCTGTATGGCTAAGCTATGCATTCTTGCTTCAGTTCTCACTGATGAAAGGCTAATGAGAGAGTGGGATAGAAACTTCAAGTTCTCTTTCAAATTTTGAGATGCAGTAGGTTGGACTGTTTCAGAAGGTATACTTTACACCTGTCAGAATAAAGATGGTTTGATTTGACCTTAAAAATTAAACTTAATATTTCCTACTCTTCCTCCACTCCCCCATGAGATTTTAAGTTTACTAATCCTCAGGAATGTGTAGCAAAAAAAAAAAAAACCCAAACAAAACAAAAAACAAAAAACCAAACCTAAAAACCAAAAACCAAAAAAACAAAAGATAACAAAGTAGCCTTACACTGGCAACAGTTTTACTATAGCTTTTCTTACTGCACTGATCTGGTACTTTCCAATTGTGAGAAAAAACTGAATGGCCTTATTTTGCATGGTTTTTAAATACACAATACTGCCAGAAAAATGAAGCCTGTTTGCATTTCAGTTGTCAATCTCAAAGTGTGACACACTCCTTAGAATTAATAAATTTAAGTGTAACATACTTGCATAAAAAAAAAATAACTGGTCTTTTCCTGGAACTCACCTAGTTTACATTCGTAGTTTGAGACTTGAACTGAAAGTATCAATTTAAACACCAAATATGTAGCAGTGAATTGAGTGTGGGACCACTTCTAGATTTTGTCTGACACTGAAATAATTTTTATGCTAAAATTTTACAGTTCATGCCATCTGAAGTAAAAGGGATGAATTGCAGTGCATAAAATAAAATATGCAAACACATTTTTTGCAGAATCAGGTCTACAAGGATATTTTCTATTGGACAATCTATTTGGACAACTAGACCAAACGGTAACAGGTAATTTGCTTTTCTTTCATATTTATTGCAGGGGAATACAGCATGAGTTTCTTCCCTAGCTACTGTACAGCAGACCTTTGTCTCATGATAAGTTTAATGATACTAGTATATGCAACCCACAGGAAAGAAAAACAAAAAATACGCAGAAGCTAATTAAGTATATATATTACTAATATACTAAATCCCAATCTTCTTCTTTCTTCTATATGCAGTTATGGCATATAAAGCCTCACTGAATCTAGTAAATGAATGTGTAGACAGTTGGACTATACGATCATTGTAGGTCCCTTCCAACTGAAATATTCTACTCTATTCTGTAATTCATATGGAAATATTTACTTCCCATTATGTTTTACTGCTGGAATGCAGTTGGATCCATGCGCCATTTCACCTGCTAGAAACACAAAATGTTGTGTGACTATCTGACTAATATTGAAAAAAAAAAAAATTCCCACTTACTAGCTGCTGGCATTGAAGATCTCAACTATTTCACTTGAAAACATTGAATAGACTGAAATTCACTGAATTCAATCTTTTCAGACTTTCTGAATTATTTAAAAATTGTTTTATTAAGTTACTTTTCTTGCTTTCTATCTGCAAATTAGTTTAAAAAAAATCTTCAGGCAATTAATATAAATAACTTTCTGGACATGATGTGGATGTACCTTTGCAGGAGAAAGCAAGTCTGGATAATAGTTGTAGCAAGTGTATTCAAATTTGACTCAGAAGTGTTCTTCAATGTGTTATGAATGTTTATATAAACCTGTACAAATTTGATAGCTATGGAAGTTGCCTTTGAATATATGTGACAGTCTTATTCTACTGTAATTCTGAAGCATGCTTCGGAATAGTGGTGGTTATGAAATAATTATGAAATAGAGTCAAATTCCTGACTGAAATTTCCTTCACCTCTTAGATAGACAGATTCTTAAGATGTTACCTGTGGTAACATAGAAAACATTTTTCTAGTATAAAATTTGTCATTTAATACAGAACAGAAAAAAATAAAACTAAGATTGCAGTACATAAGTTGAACTGTTGCCAACATAGTGCGATATATCTTTAAAAACTTGAGATTATATTTGAAGTATGAAAAAGGCATAGCAACACTGCACTGCCCCTCTTTCATTTATTATGTGAAAATACACATTCCCATCACAGTTTAATTTTTTTGTTTTAGCTTGCATTGTCCTTTAATCAAAAGTGAAGAATTGCCAACAAATTCTCCACTAGCTTTAGTGACTTTGTTTGGCTTCAACACAGAGCAAATTACATTTGTTCTTGTCTTACGTTGGGCATTTTAGCATGATGATATTGCATTACTTTCCATTTCCCCCTCAATTGTAATCTTACCAACCTCTCATTTTTAGTATTAAAAAAAAAGCATTGAAGTCTGCTTCTTTGCACATGAGAAAATATGAATAAAGAGGCTATAAATCAATTTTTGTTTCAGTGACACTGCATGTCACTAATTTGTGGGTAACAATGTCAAACATATTATGTGTAAAACTACTTAGTTTAACTCGGAGTTATCTGTGAAAGGCTTTTAAATATGATGGATCTACAAACACCCCAGGTATTGAAAAAATTTATGCATATGACATTAAATTATATAGATATGAATTTATCAAAGGCAGGAGATTTAGTTTCCTCAGCTCTAATGAACACCCATTGAAAGATTACCAATCTATTAAAAAAATAAAAGGTTGAAAAATGCTGTGTAAGCACAAAGGAACATAAATTCTTTGCTTTTTGCTAAGTAACTTTCTACCAATTCAAATAATCTCATGCATATGTCCCCTATACTGAGTGACTGTTAAACTGTACATAGGTCGCTGACATGCTGGATTTGTGGCTGGTAAGTCTCTGAACACTTAAATCGCGTAGCATCATGGCTCTCAAAAGTAACCACTATTTTAGCACCAGCATAGTTAGAATAAAACTGAAGTCAGTTTTGGAACTGCAACAGGAGATTGCTAAGGTTTAATTTCAATGTATATGTTATGTTGACATAAATGTTTTCTACAAATATTTATCATATCAATCTATTTTTAAAAAGACTCATTCACAATGAATTCTTTCTAACTCTAAGTAAGTATTTACTATTATATATAGTACAGTATGATGCTGGACTACATTTATACTGTCCTGTAAAACTTGTGGAGTTGCCAGATCCAACTTTTATGAACCATTCTAGAAATTCTTCTAAGAATTGAAGTACAACTGTAAATGCTGATGAATTTTTTTTTTTTTTTTTTAAATATTTGCAGCAAATACGTAACTGGCTAAATACTCGGTTGATTTTCTTAAACTGATACCACAACTATCATATTTTTACTAAAAGAAAGCTTTAATGGAATAAATGACTAAGCAAGTTACAAGCTACTCTGAAAATTGGTATAATACTACATTTACCATGAGGGATGAAATGTATTTTGTACTATTATAAAATAAGCTGGATAAGAATCTGTTTATGAGTCTTTTTCCTGGAGCACTTTACCACTGCTAACTAAGTACAAACACTATGGTGCCCATGTCCCATGGTCTGCAGGATTCTACAAACTTATTAATTCAAAACAATGATGAAACGCACACAGTGCATGCTACCTCTGCAAGTGTGTAACTGGGACTCCCCCTGTCACTCAAATTAAAATAAACCATCACTGAATCTCAGCCAGGAAAGCGAGGCATTTTCCCCGAGTTCTTTCTAGAAGTTCCTTTCACAAGCTGCTACTTTTTAGTATAGTCCATAAAGTATACTTATTACTCTGACAGGTGCATGGGTTTTGATCAAGGTCCATTTACTCTGCCTCTTATGTAATCATATAAAAGATATTATGCCAAATGATTTGGAGGTAAAAAAACTTTCCACTCTCAACTTAAATACAGGCAGACTTCATAAATCTTATGCCAGAAAAAGCTAGCTGTCCTTACATATTTTTTTTTTTAAATGAACAGAAATATGTGCTAATTGAACAATAAGGGAAAAAAGTTGACTGAAATACTTCAATATTCAAGAACTCTATGGAATGAATGGAAAAGATGCTCCTACTAGACAAACCAAAGAGGACTTTGCTTCTTTGAAGATGATATTTTAATTGTTTCATTGATTTGTGAAAACTTCACAAGGACAAGACAGATTAACAGTAGTCAGATAACGGAATAATGGCAATGAGCTGCAAATGTGTGCATAGGTGGAACAAAAATGGAAGTCTTCATTCCTGATGAAGCTGAAGGACAGATGAGTTGCTATTGAAATGCCTGCAGGAAATTCCTGTCAATTCAAAATGGTGTGATCTAGCTGTCAACAGCGAGGAGTCTGCATTACATGGACTAGATGATCCGCACTAGTGGTCCTACTGACCAATATATTTATGATATAAGCTATTTTAACAGTAGACCTATTTTCAATTTCTCCACAGCTTATCCTTCATAACTGCCCAACTTCATGTATAAACAAGCCCAAACATCCTTATGGAACATGTTTTCCCTGGATGCCTCTTTAAATGTCTTTGCCAATAAGACCCACACTTCTAAATGTAAACTTCTCCACACACAGTATAACGAAAGAGAGCTCATCCAATACTAATCTTAACTAGTAGTAGAGTGAAACTTATGAAGTTAAATCCCATTTCCCATAATACTATTCAGCCCACTAAAGCAGGAATTAGAAGAGGCCAAACACACTATTTCTACTTCCTTCTCAGGATAACATTATCAATTAAATTCAAGCTTAGTGATTCGGCTTATTGAGCATACTGCAATAACTGAATTTGAGCTCAGGCTGCTACCACCATATGAAAGAGGGTTTTGTAATTATTTTTTGGTTTTATTTTTATAAAGTCCCTTTTTATAAAGTGGAGAAGAGTGTTAATTTTTTTTTTCGAATCAAACTGTCTTTTAAGTTACATTTTACTGTTTTTACACAAGCATTAAACTACAAGTATATAGCATTAACAGAATACCTGAAACCAAGTTTCAGAACATTACAACATTTCATAGCAGTGCACTGGCTATAAATCATGCTCAATAAACTACCAATACATTTTCAGGCTGTCATATAATACGGGTTGCGAGTAAAAGTTGACGACCTTTGTGTGTATGGAAACTGCACAATAAAGTTCATTTGTTATTGATACTGAAATGCTTTCAATGAACTGAACTCTGATCACAATTTGAATTCGACACTGCATTTATGCCCCATTTTCAAGTTACTGTAATAAGAAATACTGTAAATTTCAACCAATGTATTTATTTCTGCTTTTCTCCTTTTTGGCTTGTGATGAACTTAAAATTCTATAAATATATATGAAGAAATACATCACAGTTACAAACTGTGTGAAAAAAGGAGTGACAAACCTGAAGACATAAATCCTGACTTTGTCTTCTTGTCATTTTAAGACGGGTTTCAGGATTAATAAACTCACTGCATGAAGTGAAACCCATTAGCCACTGGTAACTCACCCTTTTCTGCTCTTTAATATATTCCATCAGTTCCTCTCTTGTCCTTCTCACTGCTTCTTTGATTGCCTTTTCACTTCGTTTTTGCTCCTCCATTAATGCTTCCTTGACAATTTCCTTTTCAAAAGGAAAACACATGAGTGTAAATATTAAAAGCATTTCACAAAAGTAATACAGGTCATCCCTTTCTTTCCTACAAAAAATTTATCACGACCACACTCCTTTCTCAATTATAGTTATCCTAAAATGTATGGAATATCTTTACAAAAATGCATAAATTCAATATGTAATCACTAAAGATCCTAAAGAAAGAATCACTTTAAAGCTGTGTTAATAGATACAGAATGTTCCCTGTGAGCAGGAGAAATGGAAGGCAGTTTACATTCCAACAGAAGCAGGGATATACTAGCTGCCAAGAAGAGAAGAGTTTAGTTCCAGTTGGAAGGGACCTACAATGATCACATAATCCAACTGCTTGACCATTTCAGGGCTCACCAAAAGTTAAAGCAAATTATTAAAGGCATTGTCCAAAAGCCTCTTAAATGCTGATAGGCTTGACGCATTCACCACCTCTCTGGGAAGCCAGTGTTTGACCACCCTCTCGGTAAAGGAATGCTTCCTAACGTCAAGTCTGAACTTTCCCTGATGCAGCTTTGAGCCACTCCCATGCGTCCTATAACTGGATACCAGGAAGAAGAGCTCAGCACCTCCTTCTCCATTTCCCCTCCTCAGGAATTTGTATAGAGCAACGAGATCATTCCTCAGCCTCCTTTTCTCCATATGGAATGGCTGTTCAGGACTTCAGTAAGGGCTGTTCAAACATCACAGTAAGCAGAGTCCTAATGACAATAAATTTATTTTCCAACCTTGGGAATTGCCAGGGATATTCTGTACACAGCAGTAAAAAGTAACAATGGATACTGCTCTTCCCCCTCCCCATCCCCCCAGTTAACATTACCCTCCACCAAATCTGATTCAGTACTAGAAATGCATCACAGTAGAGAAAGCCAGGAACCACTTCTTAAAACGCCTCCCTTGCCTCCAGTACAACTAATCTGTGTAAGTTATCAGCTCAGGAAACAACTTCCTGGACCAAAGTCACTGTCCCAAAACTCAAAATGGAAAATTTAAAAAAATAAAAATGGAAAGAATGGTTCAAAAAGGAACACACCAGGACTTCTAGTGTATTTATTCACATACATGGGTTTTTTAAATCAAAACTTTTTGAAAATGAAAAGTAAATATATATGGACCATTTTTTCTTATTACAGTTTGCTGATTAGACATAACACTGCTTCGCTAGCAGGTGCTGAAAAGATTTGTCTATAGGTTTGCTTGATTGCACAGTAATACAGACATTTTACGACATATTTACAACTTGGATTCATGCTAGTGGGGAAGGTTGGTCTTTTCTTTGTTTTGTTTTTTTTTCTTTTTTTCTTTTTTTTTGTTTTTTTTTTTTTTTTTTTTTTTTTTTTTTTTTTTTTTTTTTTTTTTTTTTTTTTTTTTGGTCCCCCCATAGATTTCCACTGGCGAAGGACCCAAGACCTAAACAAAGTTCAAGATCAGATATGATCCATCATCCATTCTAAACTAAATATTAAATCTGAATAATGCCCACTAAGCAACACAGTTTGTACACCTAAAGTAAAAGTAAAAAAACCTTTTTCACCACTTCAGTAAGAAAAAAGATAAAAATCAAGGATAGTTTATTTTTAAAAATAATTTAATTATTCACAGGCTTTCAGGCTCTTGTCAAAATAACTGAGTCTGCCTTGTACAGACACTGTCAGGCTTAGAAGAAATCAATTACTTTGTTGCAGTACCTAAAGCATTCAATTTAAATTATTCAGTTAAAACACCATACTTATTTATATGGGAAAAATTACTAATCTAAGGAGAATTACATAACTTTACAAATGTTTGTGAGATAAAATCACAACCATTTTACTCCCTTGTTTACTGGTTTAAGAAACATTTGTCAACCTACAGTGCCACCTGTTTCAAATACAGTATCTCAGAATATTAACTTATGTATTCTTGGTGCTTTACAATTCTGTCTTCTCTGCAGAAAGTATTTTTGCAGGAACTCAATGGTATTGAACAGATTCACTCTGGAGAACATGTGGAATTCTAAGGTTACGGAAGTAGAATATATTTATGAAGTTACATAATTCATCTGTATGTACAAGAGTGACATTTTACCATACGCTATTAGTGTACAAAATGAAGAATACCACCACTGAATTAGACCATCCCCCCCCCTCCCTTTCTTTCAAAGACTCTCCAGTGGAAGTGTTTCAACTGCAAAATAAAGTGTTATTTCTTAACTTTAGCTATTTACTCCTTTTCAGACAAAACATAATAGCTTTTGCAAAACTATACTTTTGCTATCTTCATAACAGAAAAAGTCTAAAATCCCAAATTTGAAATGTGCATCTATATAGTCCCCACTGTTCTGGAATACAGCAAATATGAAAACCATAGCAGTGAGAAGTGATTATAATTTTTTTCTATTTTAATTCAGTTTACCCAATAAAAATCCTGAGACAAAGGTCTATTTCACTACAGAACTCTAGCAAGACTAACAGAAAAAGTAGCACAAAGTTACTTATTACAGAAATAGGCTGTTCTCATAATTATATTCTCATGCCAGCTTAATTTGCCAAAAGGTCCCAAAATACTGTCTTGTATTAGACTGGAAAAAAATTCCATCATTTACCCCATTAAACCTTTAAGAGCAAATTACAGGACTGATAAGGTGCTATATCTTAATATGCAGAAAATTTTACATCAATAAAATACTTACAATCAGTTAAAGTATGTTAACTTTCCTTGATATAATTCTACTTTAAACACTTCATGAACAAAAGTCCAAAAAATACAATTAAATTCTACAAGTCCATTAAAAAATGCAAGAAAACAGAAACCACTAGCAATACTTTTATGGAAGACTATTTTATTACACAAAGATTAAAACAGAAAAAATAAAATTGGAAAGAATTATTTCCCATTTACAACAGCAACTTCCCAAAACAAAGACAGGTATTAATTCTCTGAAGAATATACAGTTACAGATAAAAGCGAAAGCAAAGCTGTATAGCATCCTGTTGAGGCAATTAGCAAAGCATGCCATAACTATGCTAGTTTTTACTCTTTGCTATCAATACTTATTTCAAGACTATCAAGCTGATAAAAAAAAATGTTGTTTTCTAACATCATATGCACTTATTTGTTTTACCACAAGGAAGAAAAGATTACCGATTGCTTCTATACTATTAAATAAAAAAGTTGGCTTAACTTATTGCTTACTTTTATTTTTTTTTTCCTTTGTCACATTCATAATACCTATTAAGTAAGAGTTTCATAATAAGGAGATCCAAGAGTCCTCTTAGCTTCCCTGGAAACTCCAGCAAATGAAGATTTAAGAATTCAGCCAAGTCCCTCACTGTTTTTCAACTCCTCACTCTACAGCATAAATGGTAGTTTTTCTACATATACCCAGCATCCAGTATTTAGAAAAATCTGAATAATCTTTAACCAGTGGATACTGCAAAATCCCAATATTTTAAAAAACAAATACCTATTCTAAAAGGTACCAGGAATAGCTAGTATGTTGAACAGCTATTCTCAGTTCTTTAATCCCTGTGCTTTCTTTAGTCTTACACAGATTTTCTAATCACACAAAGTAAAGTATCAACTCATATGAAGATTATTTAAATTCTGATATTACCAATTACTATTCTATAATAAAGTCTTAGCTGCATGTACATCCTGTTAGCATACGTGCCTACTTTTCCTTCATCTCCTTGATCTTTCCTGTAATTCTATATCTACCTTTAAGATTTTATCCTAATTTAAATTTTGGTTCCAAGGTAGAAATTGGCCCTTATTTCATCTTAAGCTAAAAATTGTACAGCATTATTTGAGGCTCTTAGTGTTATTTTAATAGATTCAAGAAAATGGGAAAGCCCAGTGTCCCGTAAGAAGCTGAGGAAGAGTACTCCAGAGTTTGCACTTGAGGTGCAACTCTTTTTTTTTTTTTTTTTTTTTTTTTTTTAAATATCGGATCAGAGGCTGGAGTACTACATCATAAATTTTTTTACAGGAAAATTCTTTTGTTTCAGCACAAGGATCAGGTGACAGTACTTAATTTTATCTAGGAAATGCAACCACAGATTGCAATGTTAGTGGTTTTTCAGAACATAGTAACCCTCAAATTATAATGTCTGTGGTTATAAACTACTACAAACTGCTTCTGAAGTCAGAAATGGTTAAAGTCTGCATGCAGTGGGCTACTCCTTTTCCAGACTGTGCAAGCATACCAAAAATAAACTGACCTAATGGCAAGGATGATCTCTTTCCACTCAGTGCTTCTAAGTTGTATGCTCCCTCACACACACAAGATTATACAACATTTTTTAAAAGGAAAAACACTTTTCTGTGTCCTTATGAAATCACCATGGTCTCCATAAGCACTGGACACACTAATGTTTCTACAAGAAGGTGGAACCACAAGAAGAAAGTGAAACTGAAAGCAATGGTTGGATATCCACTTGAGAGGAATCTAAGCAAATACTCCCACTGAAAGTTGAACAATATGGTCAAGGCAACAGAAATTGGAGGAGGTGTCCTTTGAAGAGCAAGTTCTTCTCCAGCACATTACACCATACTATATTATCAATAGCCTAACTTGGTAGGAATCATGATATTGAGAAAAAAACTCAATAGCTTCTTGTATGAATCCACAAGATATTGGACGTGAACAGCAATGTTATGATAGTCCAAGCTTGTTGCTCAAAAAATACCTTTTTTTTTTCTTCCAAAAATAAACACTCTCCAGCCCAGTTAAAATCCTACAACGTCTAACAAAGTTACTCCTGGAATTGCAATACAAATATGCCATCTTGTTTGGTACTTCAGAAACACAAAATAAATTGAGTTATTTCAAACTCTGTCTCCCCCACTGGATTCTCTAACCTATGTATAAGATGAAACAAACAACAAATGGACAAAGAAAGTCTGATAAACTGATGCTATTTTGTATTCCTGTAACTGGCAATGAACCCAGTGCTCTATATATCATAGATGTGAAGAGTTTTGAGGATGTATTTAAGCAAATTAAATTAATATTATATGTGACGTAGAAATGCCCCAAGTAAAAAAGCATCATGAAAGAAGGGAAAGCAATGTCAATACCATGAACGTTTCATGGGTAAAAGTTGATCTCCTAGAACAAATACTATAAATACAGTGAATAATGATGAGAAGGAGACAAAAGGAAACTCTGAAGCAGAGATGAGACCAAAAGTAGTTTATAGCCTATTTAACAAAGAAAGAGTAATGGAAAGCCGAAAGCTGAAAATAAAGGTCTGGAAAGTGTCATTATGGCAGTACTCTTAAAGGACAAACTATAATTGTTAGGGCAGAAAAAAAAAGGATGCTTTAATAAAAATACAGGAAAAGTGGGATCTTGGATTAAGATTGTACCTATGTTGTTAGATATGGTATGTCATCTCTTACAGATATGATGCCCAAGCCAGCAACATGTAAACAATTATATTTACAAATAGATCTGAAACAAAACCATGATACAGTCCAGAGTAACAAGCAACGTGGTTGTTGTTCAAGGGACCAGAAAGTACTTGGAGAGTGGGAAAGAAGAAAGGAAATACTAAGAAACCTCCCAAACTTCAAGTGATAGTGATGCATTCATAAAGTGATATCAAAGAGATTTATCAGCGTTTTTAGTGTAGACAGAAATAGCGCTCAAAGTGGGCACGGAAGAAAAACTGAGTTAGGCTTCCAAATTCGTTACGAGTCAAGTGGCAATCTTGCACAGAAAGCATAAAGCAACTATCTAAACCCAGGGAGGCAATAGTTCCTGATCCTGCTAAAATAAGCATATCTTGGAGTACCACAGAAAACTACCGCCAGGCAGCTTACAGTAGGTAAGTGAGAGGCAGTGTTATCTTGCCTCTCCACAACACAGAGATTCCCAAACCAGCCTATCTCCTGCCTTGCCAAAAATTACCAGTTTGCCTGTTGAATCACACAGAAACAAGATCCAAGTTCTGCAAGCTACAGGAGGCACAGATCATTCAAAACCAGCTCTATCTTACAAACAGTATTAAGATTTCATAATAAAGTTGTAGGGAATAGAATACCATGTAGCACATCACTTAAAGTGTCAGAAGAAGAAACACATTTTTGCACCACCGTCATGGGAACAGCCGTTGAATGAATGTTTACAAGTAGTTCAGCAGAAAGTGTATGTATGAAAGAGATGAACAGACAGGATAAAAAGAGATTACAGGAGATCAAAGGAGAAAAATCCTGCAAGGACAACCCTGAAACTACTCTGTACAGCAAACGCAGAAAATACAGACAGGTAAGTAGATTCACAATATTAAATTCATTCACAGATTTAAAAATCAGGAAAAGGGCACCCACTTGCACTCAATGTTCTCTATTTTTTTTAAGGTAAGGAAACTGTGGTGCCAATAAATAAAATCCCATAGTTTTGACACCTAAAAAAAAAGATATGTCAGGAAATATATATACAAAAGTAGTCTTACTGGACAATAAAAAGCTAAGACAAATGTATACCCCCCATATATTTTACTTTTTCCTCATACTATCCTCCAAGATATCCATTATACACCTATTGATTTGATCCATGAGGAAAAGGGAAGTGTTTTTCACAGATTATAAGGCTAAGAAAGGGCCGCTCTACAGCTAATAAATCTGACTGAAAGCTAGAGTGGGAAATAACTTTAGACAAACTTATTCATTTATTAGTTCTTCCAAACTTCTCAAGTACAGAGCAATGAGGAAAAATATTTAGACAAATAATAATTTTCAACAAAAATTTAACAGTTAAGTTAAGTAAAAGTAGAAAAGAAACAAAAGCCAGCTCTTTAAGTATACTGCCAACACCTTCATGTTTTCAATTACATATTTTTTGTTCACTTACATACGACTGGGTGTGGAAATTCTTAAGACATTCAATACAAAATTGATTCAGCCTTGCCAAAACTATCAACAGAAGCATTCCCTCAAATGAATGAGCATAAACACCAAAAAAAGTTTTAATAATGTAGCAGATAGGTAGCCATTCATTTTTTAGAATTAAGCACTACGTGTTCTAGACATTTTTCTTTTACTTTCTAAACAATGCATATACTGATATTCATACATTCATGGAAAAACATTAAACATACTTTAAAGCCCATACAGTACAGAAGAATAATATTTTTTTAACTATTGAGATGTTTGCCAGTAAAATTATATTAATACATTCCAAGATAATAAATTACAAATTTATTGTTCTGCAAAGAACACCACCATATCAGGAGTGTGAACACATTCAATTGTCTTAAATACTTACAGATTTACTCAGCAAAGACTACTGGGATGGTCACATTTTTTTCCACAATCATTTTAGTTAACTTTTCTTGCAAAAACATTTTTTATTTGTGTATCTCAGTATATCTCAGTTGTGGCTTGGTGGAACGAAACACTGCAGCCTCAGTTTTCCTGAAATACTTTCCCACTGTAAGATCATCTTGCCTTAGTGCTTTTGCTCATGTCCAAGAGGAAGCAGAATTTATGTAGTTCTTTTAATAAACTAAAGGCTTTTATTTTTCTAATTATTTGCAGCCTTCAGAAGAAATGAATGTCTAATGTATCTGCTGTGTGGATTATGGCAATGATGAACGGAGGCTCTTTTTCCCTTGAGAATTAGGGTCAGCTATAGTAGATTACACACAGTATTTTAAATTTAAGCCTTCGGGAAATTACAAAGGTGATTCTTTGCTTCAAGTGCTTTAGGAGAGTTATTAATTTCAAGCTGTGACACAGACCTAAATTTCCAGGGCTCACCCTGCAGCTGCCAGCTTTCATTTTACTTTTAATGAATTTTCTTTAAAACAAAAACTGTGGTGCAGAAATTCTACAGCATCTTTTGCTACTTCTTCCCCGCCCCTGATTTCACCTCATTTATGTAATTGAGTTTTTAGATTTGTAAAATGATAACAACTACCATGCAGAGACCTCTATTGCATGATAGCCTTATACCTAAGGTAGCTACCGCTATAGCTACTCTGCACTGTCTACTAATTATAAATACAATATATTATCCTTCTATTTTACCCAAAATTGTATGGATCTCATCACCCTATATCCCCAAATAATTTTTGGATTTTAGTTTTTTCAAAGAGTAAAATTAAGTGGAAAGAATATGGCAAGGTAGATCACTGTTGTTTTTCCACTGAAGTTTATAGTTGTACCCCAGGAGCTTCACTGTAATTTTGAATTCTTGGGAAAAAGCTTCCATTTCCACCCAATTACCTATAATAGTTTCTCCTTTTCTAGAGAGCAAGCACTTCTTTATTCAAATAAGTGTTCTAGAAAAAAAACATTCTAGTGGAAGAATTTCACCAAGCATTTCTCTCAACATTGACAACTACCAGACATACTAAACTGTCTTCGCAAGGAAGTTGCCACTGGTAAAGAACACCATAAAATGTATCAAAAATCCAAAAAAAAAATCGGAAAAAAAAAAAAAAGACACGCCAGGCTACATCTAGCCTGCTGAATATATGAGTTCTTCATCTATAATGACTTTTCAGTGTGTTGTAAAAGGATCATGAGGTTACTGTGCAAATGGATATTATCTTTAATCAAAAGACTACTCATTTCTTTCAGAGAGAGCTTATTCTCCCTGATTTAAAATGCAAGCCCACCCTCCTAAAAACTAAGAATCCTCTTTTGAATGAAAAAAAAAAAAAAAAAAAAAGACCTCTTTTATAAAAGCCCTAAGCACCTGGATAACACATGTATAAAACCTGAAGATGCTGCCAGTCTCAACCAAAAGGAAAGTCTTTCGGACTTCTAATAACCATACAGCTTCTTGAGACAGTGCTCTAGAAAAACTTTTAGTATTTTCTTGGTGATGTGATATATCTCATTTATCCCTTCAGAATTATAAGGCTTCAAAGAATAATATCTTCAACCTAATTAAAAATCTGATGCCTCTAAGTAAAGACACCAAGTCACCAGAACAGACAAAGCTTTCATGAAAAAACAATGCAATATTCATGTTACTTTAATCCTTTAGTTTCTTATAAAAAAGGAGAAGGGGGTATGCCAAGGTTCTTCCATCAGGCCAAAACGTTAACTCAGTATGTCTTAGTTCCTGCTTTCACTGTAAGTTTATCTTTACTCTGATGTTTTGTATTAGGTAACAAAATATTTCACATTAATCATGAGTTATTTATTAAACTGTCCCAAACTCCCCAGATTTTTCTCTGAAAATGTTAAATTAATAAAATAAATCTTATATGGAATTAGCATCTCCTTATCTGCAGACTCAACATCTATCTGACTGAGGACAAGTCTTTTTTAGGACACAGTTTTGTCAAGCATGAATATCTAACAAGTAGAAGCAATCTGCATAAAGCTTCCAGATTTGCATCCACTATGGCTCTGCTTCCTGGCCACTCTGCAACAACAACAAAAAAGTCTAAAAAAATACCAGTGTCATCCTTGCACAGTAAGCATTCATCTTTTTTTCTTTTAAACAAATTACTTAGAAGATGAAGGGAAATCTCACCACCTGATTCAGCAGAACTGTCATCTTCAAAGCTTTATTGTTCTTATGTTAAAACTACCTGAATAAAGAAATGTTAACAAGCATACTTTAAGGATTTTTTCCAATTCTTTTCTCATATAACAAGTTCTACAAGGTTCTTCTAGCACATGTGATTAAAAAAATGAAAATCTGCATTTTTCTTAACTGAAAAAAAATGAAAATAGATTAGATATTTGAAAAATGAATCTAACACAAATGAGAAATCATCATATATTATAACTGCATAACATAAATTATTCCTGTTACTATCAAAGTCGTCACAGCTACTCAGTATTAAAAAAGATGGAATTAACTAACCAAGAACAAGATATTTACAAGAGAACTCATCATAACACTCTCCAATACCTCAGTGCTACTCACCATTACAAGTATACCCACTAGATACAACTCGTCCTTTTGAAAGGCCTGAATCTCTTCCTCAGAAAAGCACTGACATCTCAGTATATTCAAGACTTTGTCTTAAAAAATACATCCACCACTATTAAACTTCTAATATCATCATGTCTTGTGACAACTTCAAAGGCAATATCAACAACAATAAGAAACTCTTGCTGTACACTCCACAGGGAAGGTAAACCTACCCTGAGCTACAATCTTAACTTAATACGCCATTCTTCCATCCCTGGGACATTCTATATGCTCCCCAAATCCATAAATATAGAACCCTGGCTGACTTCATGCATGTAATTCTTACAATTTGTAAAAGCAATGTTGGGAATGTTCCTCTCTCAATTTGTGTTAAGTGATGTGCAATTATCCTTATAGAAACACCTCTCTATTACGTTCCCAATTTTTATAACCCTCTCTTTATTTTGTACGTATTCTATTTTTTGTCTTAGAAAAGTATCTTTTTACTAAGAGACATAATGGAATTCCAGCAGAATAAAGAACAAATGTAACATATTTTCTCTTCCATAGGTCATACAAAAAAAAGTCACCTAAACTGTCTGCACCATAAATGCCGTATCTGAGCTAGTCATCTTGGGCTCCTTTTGAAGTCAGTGGACAAAACCAGGCACTTGCAGGGCATGATTCACCTTATTTCAATATACGTATCTGAAAAGGTCACAGGAATTTTGTTCTGTATGTGCCAACTTCTGTCCATACACACATTCTAGATGAAAATAAACTAACAAGATCACTGTGCATTGCACAGATCCACTAGGTGCAGTGATGAATGATAGATATCACAAGAAAATCTACCACAATATTACGAAGACATTCAAAGGAAAAAAAAAAATACGCAAAATAGTTCCATGGAAAGGTAAAATATACTAACTTGATTATGCTTCCTTTGCTCTTGCATGGCTTCCCAAACAGCCTGGGCAATATTCTCTTTATGTCTATCACGTTCTGATTCCCACATTTTTCTTTCTTCTACATGAATCTTCTCCATATTTCTCCTCTCCTCCTCGACTGCTTTCAGAACAGCCTCCCGCACTACTTCTTTTTCAACCTTTGAAATAAATCAAGCACAAATAAATGACCAAAACATGGGTGCCTAACTCATATATATTACTTCTTCCAATGAGATCTATGAGCTGACAAGACATGGGACGTGAATATTTTCACTTCTGAACTATGAGCTTATATTTATATAAATTTATAATATACATTTACCAATCAGGTACTACCACTGGACAATGACTTTGTAGTTACAGAAAGAAAAAGAAAGTTACAAGCAAGGATCTTAAATTCCTATTTATGAAAACACAACATATAATAACTAGTTTGCCCAATGCCAACACAAAAAACCAGAAACCACATAAGATTAAGTACATCATGGGCCTCCCTACACTGCCTGATTTTCCCATATATGAGATATTCCTGCTCTTACCTACAAGTATCTAAATTTCAAAAACAGTCTGAGCGCTTTCTGTAGCAAAGTAGCCAATACATACTTAAAACAAATATGTCTTCCCTCCCAAAGCTCCTGACCTATGCAATGTTTAAGAAGTAGTTTCATCATTTTTTTTTCCAGTGTTTATATTCAACCATTACATGAAATCATCAGAAGACACACGCAGAATTTGAAGTAACAACGACAGCTCTACACATGCTCAGGCACAAAAATATATTAATAAGCAAGACCACCATTGCATGATATCTACAAATAAATAATGGCAGGCTGAAGTTCAAAATAAACAAACACAGGCTGACAAACCACACCCACACACCCCCCAATTTTAATAAGCTTACAGGTCATTTCAATGCCATTTGGTGGCGATTATGGAACTGGTCAAGTGAAGTTATAAATGGCAAAATATACTGTGTTCCTCAAAGACCTACACTTACAAATAAAGTTGTTTCTTGCATTTCATTTGGACTTGATTTTTTATTTAGACATTTATAAAATATAATAAAATGTAAAATAAAAAATGCCCTATTAAATTGAGAAATTTTATTATATACATATTTCCCCCTAGATGACAACCATGTAACAGATGGTTCATTTGTTATTGAATGTTCTTCAATAGTCAATAACACTCAGCTAGTGTGCATATACTACCTATGAAGAGATACAAGAAATAATGTCGCCTAACCAGCTGTGCTAGGTAACATACATCACTAGTTTTCCCAGATTATTACATGCAATTGAACTTTTGTACTGGATTCTACATCAGTATTAGCAATGAAAGATAGCTTAACATTTACAAAATTACTGTACTAACCCTAATGCACTTAATAATGAAATAGACAGAAGAAATTGTATTTTAAAAAGTGAATACTCCCCTTTAGTCAAATATCAATTTAACAAAATAATTGAAAACCTTTAAAAATGTCCAGATTTTTACATGATTTATAAACTAGTTCTGTCCTCATTGAAAATGACCAGTGCTAATCGTCTTATTAAGATCATCAGTTGACCCTGCTACCTAGCTCTCCAAATCAAGATATATCAATGTTGTTAACTGAAAGACCACAAAAACAGATATTTATGTAATCCCAACAAATGAACTGGAATACTGTGACTTCTTGTCATAAACTAATGTAGAGACTATCTTAGACAGAGATACATAGACTTTTAGACAACGTTACATAGACTTTCTGTACTAAGACATAGAATATAGTTCTATAAATCATGAACATATCCGCTATCTTATTTTAAACACAGATGAGAACAGAGAGTTTGACAAATTTAGTTATGAAATAAGAATGAGTTGCTGAACTTGGCATTTGTAATGACACATACGGAATCCACATTGCATGCCTACTTCTTAACAAGAGGTACCTTTGCAGCAGCTGCCACAGCCTCCTTACTTCTTTGTCTTTCTTCATCCAAACACTTGTCAAGCACTTCCTGTAAGTGTTATGAAAAATTAAAC
>NW_010130718.1:0-31724 GCF_000699245.1 Pterocles gutturalis | reverse complement strand
CGTCTAAAAATCATTTCAAACAAAGTGCTTGAGAAAGCTTCCTCTTCCTGACAATAATTGTGACAGGCTCATTCCCAATGAACTCCATGGTGCAGATCAGACTCCTTTTTTTGGTAAATAAAAGCAATACCTTGTGTTTTTGTGACTGCTGCATCAAAGCTTCTTCTATCTTTTCTGATAACAGTTCCTTCTCTGCTTCCAAAATGTCAAGAAGTCGCTGATGCTATTGGGAGAAAACATTCATATTATTGTAACCACAGTCTTCTAGTAAAACAAACAAAAAGAACACATGGAAGACACTTAGGTTTGTCAGTTGCTTAGAAAATTACTTAATATGTAGATTCAGTTAAATGACATATACAGCACTCCTTTAATTGATTTCATGTCATGAAAAAATAATTACAGTAAGAAATGCTTAGCTTCCTAAACATTACCTAATTATATAATTAGTTAATTCGATTATCTAATATTTCTTCTCAGTCTGAAGAGTATTGGGAAAGAAGCTGAAAACAAAAATCACTATATAAAAGCAACACTTATAAAATTTACAAAGATGGTCTAAGCAACACTACACTTAAAATATTTCATTAAACAGCTGGAGAATTGAAATTATGCTTGCATTACCTCTCAGTTATACGTATGGAGGGCAGAAGGCAAATGTATTTTTTTCAACCATTTGTGATAACATGAACTTTGAAAGCAAGGAACTGAGAGCAAAAGAGAATGTTGCTTTCTTCTAGTTTTCTTGTAATCTGAAACATTTTTTTCAGAGAGAAAATGAACAGTGAAGCAACCAAGTAGTCTATATGTAGATGTATAATCTGTCACTGTTCTTAATCACAATCCATTTATCTGTTTTTCACTAAACCGTAAAGCATTTGAAAGATGTGGGGTTTGTCTGTAAGAGCTAAGCTGTTTTCCAAAGCTAAAAATTACTAGTGGAAATTATTGATGTTGGGTATTTGTCATGAGACAATTGCTAGCAAGTCAATACACTTTTTTACATGTTATTTAAGAGATTATATATTATATAGTATCACTACATAATTATATTTTACAAAATCACCAAAAGGAAAGTGCAACAGTAAAGTTTTATATTAGTAAAAGTGTACATAACAAACATAAAATTTTTACACAAACACGCAGGGAAATACCCCTTTCACCAGCATTTCTAAGAAACAGTCATTTCTGTTTCATTAATTTTATTATGTTTTAATTATAAGTGTCTCCAACAGCAGCTAGAAATACATTACCAAACTGCAATACTATGTTCTGAAAAATATTTTTTCATTTGAATAATAGAATGCAAAACTCCTAGACTGCTTTATAAAATAAAACACCTATCTGTCCTTCCAGGATAAACATATAAAGAGGCATTTCCTTGTGAATTTACTTAAAATAGGTCTGAATGGAGCAGACATATTCTAATGGAAAACACCTGTGGAAGGAGTGGTGAAATTCACATCATGGTCATACTTAATGATGTGTAACTAACTTTTCTTGTGGACTCAGTATTTTCAGACATTAGCTTTAACTATCAGGGCACTTACAGAATTTTTTTTTTTTCCCAGTAACACAAAGGTGAAACAATAAATGGATTTTATTAGTTAAATGATTTCCATGACTCTTCATGTGACCAACTGCACAGACTACAAATCTGTTATTTCACTTTAATTTGAAAGAATGACACAGCAGAAAACATATGAAAATATTTTATCAGACTTATGCCACAAAGTGGAGTTCAGTAATGCCAATTAAAAGACTGAAACTTTATTTCCTTCAGTCAAGAATCATCAAGGGACTTTCTAAGGAGAGCTCATTAGAGAAAATCACCTCACCTCTATCTTTAAAACACATACAATAAAATGGCAGTCATCTTGTTCAGCAAGATTAGACTTTCTAGTGTAAGACTTGCAGGCAATTAACTCCAGTTTGACCATCAGTTTTCCAGGTTAGATCTGAAGAATGTGTATGCATATTTCACATTGCCATAAATGGCCAGCTACCAGGTGTATTTTACAACATTCTCCACGGGACTACCATTTTCAGCCTTCAAAGTTCAGGATATTTTTAGAAATTTTATTTTACATATAAGGAGACATTCAAGCCCATCCTGGAAGTCCTGAAACAATGCAGACATTTGCATTAATACAATGCAGAACAGGCACACATGGCCAATAGAGGCACCTCATGTATATTCTCCCTGCAGATGAAACAATTTCACGACTACAGCCTTTCGCACGACCTTAGCCTCACCACACAGTAGTTTACAGGCTGGGTGGAGAATGGATTGAGAGCAGCCCTGAAGAGAAGAACTTGGGGGTGTTTGCAAATCAGAAGCTCAACGTAAGCTGGCAACGTATGCTTGCAGCCCAGAAAGCCAACTGTGTGGCTGCATCAAAGCAGCATGAACAGCAGGCCGAGAGAGGTGATTCTGCCCCTCTACTCCGCTCCTGTGAGACCCCACCTGGAGTACTGTGTTCAGCTCTGGAGTCCTCAGCACAGGAAGGACACGGACCTGTTAGAGAGAGTCCAGAGGAGGGCCACAAAGATGGTCAGAGGGCTGGAGCACCTCTTGTATGAGCACAGGCTGAGAGAGCTGGGGCTGTTCAGCCTGGAGAAGCGAAGGCTCCAGGGAGACCTTATAGCAGCCTTCCAGTACTTAAAGGGAGCCGACAGGAGAGATGGGGAGGCACTCTGCATCAGGGAGTGTAGCAATAGGACGAGGGGTAAGTTTGAAGCTGAAAGAGGGTAGATTTAGATTGGACATTCGGAGGAAGTTTTTACTGTGAGGGTGGTGAGACACCAGAACAGGTTGCCCAGGGAAGCTGTGGATGCCCCATCCCTGGAGGGGTTCAAGGCCAGGCTGGGTGAGGCTTTGAGCAACCTGGGCTAGTGGGAGGTGTCCCTGCCCATGGCAGGGGGGTTGGAACTTGACAATCGTTAAGGTCCCCTCCCAACCAAACCATTCTATGATTCTATGATTAGAAAATATATATGGTATTATCTTTTCAGTTTTACGGAAGTCACAAAAATTCAGCAAGACCTGTATTGAAAATTGTATTTCTGTATAAAAACAAACTAGTTTCTATTTTCAGGATACCAGAGGTAACTATTTGTGAGCAAATCTAGAATGCTAATGACTTCTGGCATATTTCAGTGGAAGTTCTTTTACATTATATAGCAACTCCACTTTTCTCATGGAAACGTAAAATTTAAAATTTCAAGATTGTAAGCCTGTTCTGAATAGCTTGGCATGTCCTTTCCATTATAATGTAAATGTTTATTCATGTGGAACAATCCTTTTCTAAATGGTTACCTTCATATCTGAACTTCCAAAAGTTCATATATCACAAGTGTTGCAACAGCTGTCCATACAACCCAGTAAAACAAATTCTCTTGTAATAGTCCTAGACAAATACCTTAAAGAACTGTTTATTTGACACCAAAATTTATATTTGGCCAAATAGTTTTATTTTTCAAAGAAATATACTTAAAGCTATCAAATTACATAAATTATACTAAAATAATATGTAACTGGAAGTAGACAAAGCAGAATAAAACACTACATGAACTGCTTCTCCCTGAAACAGCACTTGAGTCCAGAATGTCCATATTGCCTACGTAGCATAGATACAACAGAAAGGATGAAAGCTTCCATTCTGCATGTAATTAATAAGCAACTTAATTACTTATCAAGAACTTTTATTTTTTCCAAGGTATTGTGCTCAACAATAGCCTTAGTCCTCATACAGAGCCATGGAATCTTCTTGAAAGTTGTAAATTATGTAAAGTGAGCTCAGTGGTATTATTAATCTATTTTATAGAAAAGAATGCATCACCTTGTCATCTGAATTCCTTTTTACAGAAGCACAGATCTTTCAAAGGCTTACTCAGGTATGTGGGTTATGCATAATACTTGAGCAGAAAATGTGGGAAGTTATGACAGTAAAGGTTTCTGTGCATTCCCTCTTCCGACAGTGATCAAATAGATTTTAGCTATTTCTGTATAATGACAACAATCTGACAGACTTCGGAAAAAAACAGTAATGCAAAGAAAATGATTAATTAATGTATGAGGAGAATTCTAAGCTGTTAGTTTAAATGTCTCAGCACAGCAAGATACTGTAAGCCCTCTGGAACTAGTCTTTATATTAAGGCAATTATCTTTGTACTTCAGATTTAAAAATAATCCAAATACTTCCTAAGTAGAAGTTATTATATAGAAGCATTAGATAAATTAATTTTCTAGATGTATGCTGAATGACTCTGGACTCTAATACCAAATGGCCCCGATGAACTTTATATACAGTCAGTGCTTCCTCAGTTGGTCTTTCAGATTAAGTTATTAAAGGGATTTGAAGGTTAAAAACCTATAAAAGGCGACAGTTTCACTTCAGCACTTATACATTTGAGAGCTTTCAAGTGCTCTTATATTTTTAGCTAACAGGAGATAACACGATATTCTAGGTTCATTGGCTTATACGTTTTTGTTCAACTATAGTAAAGGTCTCTTAACAATCCAAACCATTGCTGAATTAAACATCATATATGATGAGATAAATGTCTACAGCTAACCAAATTTATCTCACAACCTCCTCCCCTTCTCAAAAGGAATAAAAGCTATAGAAAGGATGTGAACTGAATTAATCTCATTCATCATTTCTAGTTTCCACAGGTAAGAAACATGAACATGTTCCTCTCTCTGTTAGACAGTATTAAAGGAATAATAGAAGAGCACTGAAGCTTAAGGCACCACTATGAGCTATCTATACACTGAATTTTGATTCCCAAACATTGCAGAGGTGACCTTCTCTTAGGCTGTCTGGATGTCAAACTTGGAGGTCTCCTGGTAATTGTACCTGTCAAGAGGATATTAGCCATGCTTCAACAAGTAAACCTAATAAAAGCTTTCAAGGAAGTGATCCGCCTCCTGTAAGTCAGCTAATAAGTTCATCAGACCTAGCAGTCCTATGAAAAATAATCAAGTCTACTACAGTTTTCCTGTGAAAGTTATGATGAAGACAACTTATGGAGCCTTATGTGTGGAAAAAAGCATCTAATCTGTGTAGTCTATAAGGCAGTCTCCATGAAGTTTTTAAATGAAAGTTGGAAGTGAGGGTTTCCTTTAATCAACTTCATCAAGAAATCAAGAACCAGAAAGCAGGAAAGAAAATTCTAAACATGTTGGGGCTTTGAATCCCATTATCCAGCGGTTATTAAACAAATATACCTTGCTGACTCTCTAAAGTGCAAAAATAGAAACTGATGAAAAGTTATGGCTACAAAAAATCTTAAGGAAAAAAAAAAAAAAAAAAGTCCTGAACTAGAAATATGGTGCATGAATCAGTATGAGGCCAAAACAAATCTCAGTCAAAACTCAACTTTAGTGCAACAAGAAAGTTTTCAGCCAGTGTACGTTTGCTAGGCAGCACATTCACATTGTGCACATTATCTATAAGGCACAGCAGACAGTAGAACACTATGCAGAGATACTCAGGCAGATCTAAAAACCTTTAGCTTAAAGTACAACAAATAGTATAGCTCTTTAATGCATCACTTTGCCTGAAGTAACTTCCAAAGCCCAGAACCCTTACCTAGCCCTCTTTCTGACAAAACTATAATTTGCTTCCTTTTATTGCTCAAACAGCGAGTATGGGGTTAAGAATACAAAATTCTGATGTGTAAAAAATTTTGAAGACCAAATTGTAGTCGGACATGATGGTCCAATGAAACACAAGAAAGTGTTTTCCAATAAAAGAGAAAAAACCCAAACTTTTTAGAAAAGTGGTATTCCAAAATAGAGAGAAATACTAGCATGTCTATCCTACTCTCTGGAAAGTAGCAAGAGAGGGTCAAGAAGAGTCTTCTGAAAATCAAGTTGAAACAAAAGGCATTCAAAAATAGGTTATAATGTTTTCCTCCCTTCAAGAAGTTCTCTAGGCAATGGTTCCAAATGAAAATTGTTTGATGTAGATTCAAATATAAATACAGAGGTCCTGTGGTTTTTCTTGATTCCTGTAAAAAAGCAATAAAAAAATCTTTTTTTTTTTTTTTTTTCTTCCTGGAATGTGAGTCACCGAAGACATTGTAAACAGATTTAATCACAATAGCAACTAGTCACTCTTTTTTGTTATTTTTATATATTAAATTTATTTCTGAGGAGTCATAACTTTTTTCTTTCAGGTAAGCATCTCTTGAAGGATTTCATAGCATATATTATAATAATTCATGAAGTGAACAAAATAATGCAGGATATGAGCTGTTACACAGCTAAAATGCTGTATTAAAGCTATTAATAACTAATTCTAATTTAGTACAGTTATAACTTGTTGCATATTTCTATTAATACTAAACCGACAATTTAAAGAAAAAGAGAAAATAGGGTGTCTTCACAAACGGAAATGCTTTTTAAAAACATAGATAGTTTCTTCCTGGGCCCTGTACTGTTTCATTTAAAAGGAAATCAGTACAGGATTTCATCCACAAGTGAGGATGCGATTCTCCTTCTATAACTAATAGGCATCCAACTGATGTTTCTGCAGATTGGTTCTTTCACAATATTGAGTAAATCATCATGCACAGATCATCAAATTCCGTTTCTTAGCTGCCGTTCATAGCTTACGTAAAAGTAGTCAGATAATCATTCAAAAACAAACCAGCAAACAACATCACAGAACAACCTTCTCTTAATGGCATCATTCTGAAAAACAGTATATTAAGACATATGTATGTCTAACACACGTTCAGCGAATGACCAAGTTTTCTTGTTACAAAAATCTACCGAATTTTTTAGTCTAATGAAACTGCATTGTATTGTTTCTGTTGAACTACTAACTACAGGCCTAAGGAGTCATTATCTCTCATCTCCAACATAATTATATTTTTTCCCTACCTTCATTACATATAGACATAGAACAACCTGTGCACCTCAAGATTTGTGAAAAATTATCTTCACAAACATTTACCAAATGTTTCAGTACTTCATTCATCATCAGAAATAATAAACCACTGGATTGGGCTTTTTAAAAATACACCAATTCAGATTTGTTCACCTGTTTTTAAAATGAAACCTTCTTAATCCACAAAGTTCTGCTTTAATTTCTCTCTCTCATGAAGGAATCTAAGAGTAGGAAGTAATAACACAGGTCGTGGGAAACATTATCTCTAAGTGAGAAGGAGATGACACAACAAAACCACACAGTTACAGCATCATGATTTTGTAATGTTATCAAAGTATGTCAATTTCTACATTCTATTCAAAACATTATTCTGAGAAAAAGGCAACCTTTTTAAAATGCTAATAATAGTCTTCTGCTCTGGTAGAAAGGCTAGCCATATTTTACAATGTATTTTTTTATGCTGCACCTTTTCTTCACTACTAAACTATGCCCAAGTCAAATGATGAGATCTGGTAGTCATAACTGGTTTTCTACACTGTCCTCACTATCTGTGGCATCTGGCAGTGCAAGGTGGAAAATCTGCCTGAAGAATTCCAACATCTGTTACATATTTCCACTTCCTCAAATTATAACTTATTACTGCATGGTTGAACTGTATCTTTCTGCGAGTTTGAGGTCCAAGTGGCTAACAAAACAGCAAAACTTTTCTAAGAGAAAGCTCAGGAATCAGCAGAATATTATTAAATCAGAAAAGTTAAAACAATGAAAATATAAAGAAAAGTTATAATAGCAATAATAAAATAACTAAGCCTACATTCCTCCTCAGGGTTCCTCTCCGCAGTATACAGACAGTATGTAAACTATATAACTTGAGGCACATTGGAGGCTGAATCTGAGCTTAAAGTATTTTGTTCCATATGTGCTTCACTGCTTATAAATAAAGAAGCTATACAAAGTCATCTAATAATGAAAATATTTTGCTCAGAAAGTGCACATAGTAATACAGACTATTAACCCACAAACTTCAAGGTCCTAAGGATGCAGAGATAAGGAACTTCAGAAAAAATATGAAGGGAAAAACCCCATTAATTAGCCGTTCAATTTTTGATCTAATTAATTTCAGACTATATGAGTGCTCACAGAATTGCTCCATCTATGAGGAAAAATAAAAGGAAATGAACTCCTAAAATATGAGCAATATAAACTGCAAAATGTTCAGTAACGGAAGACAGCCAAACTGAGGGGAAAAAAATTTTCAAAAATAGCTGACAGAAAAACAACTGAGGAGAAGAATCATACTGTATTACTTAGTTGTTCAGTATTGACAGGAGCTGCTGATATAAATTCATAACAAGAAATGAAGATTTTTAAGGAAACTTGTTATATAAGCAAAAGGCAGAAAGCAAAAAGCACACTGAGGAGCTACTTCCAGGCGGAACTTGACAAATTCAAGGAAGCAATTGCAATTTCCAAGTAAAATTTTTGATTGAGCCTCTGAAACTATCCTGGCTGAATTAACAGTGCAAAGGGACTGCAAAATCATCCTCTAATTAATTTGTGACAGTGGTCAGATTCATGGAAGTTAGAAGACTCTAGTAAGGATTTACGTTTTTTCAAGAAACAGATATGTCTTTTTGGATCTTAGCAATGTAACTTTTACTTTGGGAGGTAAATACTAAGCAATACTGGATACAAAGTCAACACACACACACACACAAAAAAAAAAAAAAAAAAAAAACCAGAGTGAGAATAAATCAAGTTTTCTCAGGATTTCTGGAAAAAAAAAAAAACCCAAACAAACAAAAAACCTTCCCAGCACAGGAATAGTTGATTCTTGATCTTTTGACTCTAATTCTCTCTACATACACAGAAATCACTGAGGTATTATTAATTTAGGAATGAATGACTCAAATGACAACAGATTTCTAATAAATTCTTTACTGTGAGGGTGGTGAGGCAGTGGCCCAGGTTGCCCAGAGAAGCTGCAGATGCCCCATCCCTGGAGGTGTTCAGCGCCAGGCTGGATGAGGCTTTGAGCAACCTGGGCTAGTGGGAGGTGTCCCTGCCCATGGCAGGGGGGTTGGAACTGGATGATCTTTAAGGTCCTTTCCAACCCAAACCATTCCATGATTCTATGAAATGCTTTTTCCCCCCTTTAATCAGGAGCTACCAGAGAAAAATAACTTTGCTTTTGGCAGAAGAGTGGCAGACCTGAAAAGCCGTATCTAGATGAACTATGTTTAATGATGAGAGTTTAGGTGCAAATAGAATTAGATGAAAATGTAACAGGAATGACTGATAGGAAGTGCTTCATTTTGGAGGGAATTAATAAGCAATTATTCTCACAGCAGCAAAGTGCAAGATTTCTGAGAACTGAGAGGAAATGCCCAAAGAAAGGGACATTCTCCAAGAATCTAGGTTGCATATGATCCCTTCAAGATCAGGCACTAAATAGATCTCAAAATTACTACCATCAACTGGGAAAAACATAAAACCTCTTTTGTTTACAAGAGAAGAAAAAAAAATCAACGTTCATAAAATAAGCATTATTATACAAGCACGCTGCACATTATAAGTAGATATAAAAACAAGATTTGAAGTAAAAGAAAACCATACTTCCTTACTACGGAACAAAGCTGCCAAATGAAATAAACATTTTCTCTGACAAACAAGCAATCACTTGCTATACAAGACAAGTAGTTTTTACATTCGACATTTTAGGAATTGTTGGGGGACTTACTGATACTCTTCACAGAAGGCTATGCAAAACACATCCAAATGCATCATCCAAACACTGGAGAAGGTAAGGTATCTATCACACTCTAGCAGCTCATTACTATCGTCACACCAGTTTTTTGCTTGTCCACACACTGTTGTTGGACGCACCATCCACTTCAAAACCCTGAGTTCTAGCAAACAGAACTTCTATTCTGACTGACCCTTCAGCAAATTGTTTTCAAATTGAAGCTAAACCAGCACTTTTTTGAGCATGTCTCAAAAAGGGCACAAGATTTCATGCACCACCCAACAGATTTTGAACTACTAGTAACCATACAAATGACAACCAACATCATGATAAAGTAGAGCATTAAAAGAATTAAGGACATGGAGCTAACTCTATTTACCTTAAATGTTGTTTCATCTACAAATGCGAGATTTGTTTCATAGCTCCACATAAAAACATCACAAAAATATCAACATGCAAATATGCAGAGGAAGGATTTAACCGAGTTCTTTGCTTTTTGTGTGACACATTACTGTTCTATCTCAGCAACTACACTAGCAGCTCCTTTGGCTTCTTAAATTGTGGAAAAAATTTCAGCATTATATATTCGATACAAAGGAAAACTGCAGGCTACACATTCTTAAGGCACATCCTTAAGGGTTTACTGAGTAGAAGAAAAGAAGTCCAGCCCAGGAAAGGAATATGCATGCAACTGACCTACAGAATTAAAGACTTCTATTCCTTGTCTTTCTTTATTCTTCTTTCACATTGATCAAAATTGAAAATATGCAGACTAACATAATTAAGGACCACAGTAAAACATCTCACCCTTAACTACATCTAAGCATGAAAATGTCCAGTTGGATCTCTTTGATTGATACTGTTTCCTCAGGAAGACAGAGAAAAAGAAGTCGTAATTTAGGGATGGAAATGTGTGATCTGAGCCTCACTTCACATATACTTCAATCCCTCCCCATCCAAAAATTCCTGTTTCACACTGTTTAGAAGACAGTAAAGAGACCATCAAGGCAGAGAAAGAAAAGTGTAAGATAAATAAATAGAGAGACAATGATTTCTCATAAATGAGAACTGATTTGCTGCAGTTAAGGATTTTATCTTAATACACAGATCACTGACTGTTTTAAAAAGAATATAAAAATCGACCTCAATATAGTCTACATTTTTAACACCATCTACTTTGAATAGTGAGAGAAAATTCTGATACATCGTCATTTCTAGGGCTTCCAGTGAAAACAGGCCATTCCTTTTACATTATCCTGTGTATGGTCTAGCCACCTTAATGAGAAAATTCCTTAGAATATTAGTCCTACATAGTAAATACTTTTAAATAACAGATGCTTAATTACTCCATCGTCTAATGGTGGTTTTTATGGTTCATGCTTTTTAAAGTTACTCACTCACTCGCTACGTCTTCTCTTTGTTCAGAAGAAAAACCTGCTTTGATGTTTGAACGGATTACTTCTATTTAAACATCAGAAAACAGGGAAAGCTGAAGGACACTCTATTCCACATACTGAACTATGGAACAGCAGAACAATGCCAATGGTACCTGCTTCTGCTAGCTGCATCCAGCTTCCAGCCCAGGCAACTGCTTAGTTACAAAGTCTCAGTGATAAAACTGTATTTCTCCATATGGATATCTAATGAACTTAAATTATATATCGATATATAAAACTGCTGCTCTTTCCCACTAAAAACTGAAGTATGCATAGCCTGTAGACCTTTTCCATGCCTAATTTGTCGCAAAAGTTTGCTAGCATTTACTTAAGAAGGTAGAACTATCATCTAAATTTGTCAGTAACCTCACAGAGAGATAATTTTTACTGTCAGATATCTGGTTTGTTTTGGGGTTTTGTTTGGGGTTATTTGGTTTTGTTTTTAATATTCATACTTTACAAGACACATACTGTTCTACCCCATGTGGCATCTCACTTCTAGCACTGACCAATACCTGACTATACCGAAGCACTTCTATTAAGTTGCTGTTAAAGGTGCCTTCATTTCCTGAGTATTAAAAATTTCTATTGAAAAGTTTGTTGACAATGTTTTTCCTTATGTATTTTCATACAGCACATGAGTTAAACCACAAGATCAAAGTTAGTGCTCATTTTCAGGAAGCAATATCAAATATGTTTGTGCCCCAGAAAAAGATAAGGATGAAATTCGTGATTTTCCAACTTCTAATAAACTGACACATGCTTTCCAGTGACATTTTCTCTGACATCCTCAAATGCTAGAAATGTACAACTGACATGCATTGCTTTCCTAAATACTCACTATACGATGTGACTGATTCCTGGTATAGAGAATTCTCATTGTTCTGTTCACTGATGAAGGACACCATGACCCTGGTACCCGTGAACACACCACAAGAACGCCTGGTTTGCTTTTTGAAATGTTGATATGAGAGCGTATTTCCTTGAAAAAACCCAGCAGCCCTAGAGATTGCTCCCCAGGAAGCATCCATTACAGTGATCACCAATTTCTTTGAGGGAACTGGTCCTTTAAACACATTCCAGGGAAGGGGCAAGGGCAACTATAAGCTTCAGACCTGGGGGACATATGAGATCAGATATTCAAGGCAACAGACATTAATAGACTACAAAAAGGGTAGATGTAGAAATATCTGGCATCTGTGGGCAGGAACTGAACAGTAACTGATACCACCATCTCATCTCTCAAGGGTTTGTTTCAAAAGCAATGGATAGTGGTAACAACTAGTACAGAGGGATACTTCACTGGGAGGCAGTTCAGTATAGTATGTCAGAGAGTATATCGAACTTCGGGCAGATGAAATTATACTAGAAAACAGACCAGAACTTTCTTACTTTAGGATAAGCGGGGAAGGCATCTGTCAGAAGGGCCAGAATAGAAAATGTCTCAGAACTTTACTTTTCTAAAATTTTAGAAACTTAAATAAACTCTAATGATAGGTTAAAGATAAGCAGAGCAAAACAGTCTTTCCTCCTTCTCAGAAAGACATTTTTGTGAGAGAGGGGTATGGGAGTTTAGGGGGAAAATGGGATTAGGAGAAAACATGACAAAGGAGTTATTACATGAGATAATATTGATTTTGTGGAACTGCAAATAAAGCAGCATAAAATTTAGAATGAATGGCAAATAAGGACTGAAAAATTATGTGGGTTGACAAAATTTTACATGGGCTTACACGTTTGAAGGCAAAATGCTGCTTGTAAGGCAAGAATATTAGAAGGGAACAAAGAAAAAGGAGCTGTTTGCGTACAGAACTTACTTCCACTGTGTGATTACTGCTAGGCCCAAAAAAAAATTCTTTACAGTGATATAGATACTCATAACTCTCCATGTAAAGGTGGATACGCATGTACGATCCCATAACATAGAATATTAATCAACTTGGTGTATAATCATTACTATTTATTTCAGCAATCTTAACTGTTTAGCACAGAACAAATTCATTTGAACAAAAATAAATGTTAAAACACACCAAAGTGTACATTTAAGAATGGATGTATTAAAAAAAAAAAAAAAAATACTACACATTTCTCAGATCTCTTACAACAAAGATGTACCAGTGAACAAAATTTGCCAGTATAAATCCTATTTTTTTAAACCTGGTAGTTCTACCACAGGCATCCACGCTAATCTACTTGATTAGGCTTCAGAATCCCAGTTTTATATTATAATTAAAGGTAGTAAACCTTGATTGAGTTGAATGAAAAATGACTTAGAAGTTTGTGAACAAAATTTAAACCTTTTCTGGGATCCAAAGAGGGTGTTAAATTGCACTAAATATAGACATGATGTGAACTGGGCACTGTGTTATGTCATAAGTACTCTCCTGACCTACGACCAAGAATAGGTCCCTACATCGCTGGGTTGTCCCCAGGCAAATCTGAACCTCTACAACATGTTTGCAGATTTCTGTCCCCACCTTTTGGTTTGTGATGCAAATGTAACAGATCAGAGAAGCAATGATTTTGCTCAATCTGTAAGTACACCCTCAAAAAAAATCTTCCTCTAATTCTTCCAGATTTCATGACATTCACTCCTTTTTAGCACTGAGAAAATGGTACCAATTCAGTAAACATGTTCATCTCAGAAACAAAAACGTTTTCTTAAAATTCATTTCTACTTGCTTTTTTTAGGCAGAGCTTTATGGTAAGCATTAAATAACTGTAGTTCTGTGTAATAAACTCCCAATTCATGATGGAATTGATTTCTCCAAACAATTACATCTTTCCTTCATAATGTTTATACAGATGCTTACATATTTAATACGTGTTTGCACTGTTAATTAATACAGTCAGAGCAGTGAAATGGTCATAAAACATTGTTGGAAACAGTGGAATACTTCAAATGGACTTTTGATGTATATTAGTCTAATCCACCCCAAGAAAATTAAATAAACAAACTATTATCCTTTGTATCTTTAGTAGAATTGTTGCTAATAGTACTTAAAAGGTAACTGTTCATTGTAATGTAAAAAACTTCAGGATGCTATTAGCAAAGTAGCTTTTTTTTAAAAAAAAACTTTTAAAATAATGTTCATTATTATTTTCTTTCAAGAGCTGTACTTAAGTTAAACCAAGATATTTTCAATACCAAACCAGATTTACGCTGTTCAGATACTCATCAGTAATTGATGTGACTCCAAATATTTGCTACACAGTGTGCTGTTATTCAAGTCACGTTAAATAAGACAATATAGGCCTACTTATGTATATATATTTCTGCATATTATGTAGTTCCTCATAGCTAGGTTGTTTGTTTTTTTTAATATAGGCTTTCTATAAAGTAAAAATAGGTTTGGACAACAGATGGTTGTGTCTACCATCTGAGAAGCACCAAAAAATTTGGATTAAAAATTAATGCAAATCCCATACAATAAAATCCTGCATTTCACTGCATAAATCAAGAATAATTGCATGTTTCTCCAAGACTACAGAAAATGGCAGCTGTTAAAGGAGTAAGTATTAGGTTGCTCTGAGATCTTTTCTTAGTGCTACACTCTTCTTGAATCTTTTCTAAGAAGGTTTAAATGTTATAAAACTCTTTTGATCCCAACAGATAAAGAGTCCTTATTTATTTTGCATTTTTAAATACTTGCGTTTAGTGTTATGCTGAGGTCACAAGGTGAAAGATCAAGTATCTTCTCTGGTGATCATATATGTTAATATTTTTTTCAAACAGAAAAGAGTTGAAACTGAAAGAAAATCACTAAAATTTTGTACGTGCATATCCATACCTGAGCATTAAGAAGTTCTTCACATTTGTGAGACTGTTTTTCAATTGCTAGTATATATTGTTTTTCAATAGCTGTTTCTTGCTGTTCAACTGTAGACTGTAGCAGTGCCTGCAAAAAGAAAGCACAGAATATTCAGCAAAGGCATAACTGGGATGTTTATTGGTAACTGCAGATCTACTAATACTTGTGTGCAGACAGAAGGTAGAAGGAGTTATAAATTTGGAATGTGCACTCATTAAAGTGCCTTGCTGTATAACACTACCTTGTTTTCACTCAGGACTAAAATTTTAGAATTATTATACACAGTCTGCTTAAAAGACAGCAGCACAGAGAAGATAGAGAGGGAGAGTATTTCTGCTAAATATTCTCAGTTTAGTGGGACCACACAAGAAGAGAAGCGTATGAAAGCTGCTGAAGAAAAAAAAAAAAAAAAAAAAGCCAGACATATTTCCCTGGCTGACAAAACTCCACATCCTCTCGGCACACTGTAAGATCCCATGGGCCAAGCATGATCTTCACAACCACAAGTCAAGTAAAAGCAGATGGAAATTATGAGTAATTCAAAACATAAAAGAACGCCCCCCTAGGAAGTTCACACTCAAATGTGAAGCAGTGGAAGTCAAAGTACCAAGACAGTAACAAAAAGACGATAAAACTAGGAAGTCTCTGTGTGTGTATACATGTGCACGTACCCGTGTATTCACATGCACTTGACTGAACTCTGCACAATTTCTGGCATTTGAATGCAAAAAGAGAAATAAAAAAATTTTAAGATATGTGAAAAAACAAACTACATTTGAGGAATTACACTCAGGCTTCCTTAAACAATGATGGTATCTTAACACAGGATTTACTCATGCTATGTGAGTCTTTTTCTCTAATATTATAAAACATTTATGTCACTTTCTAAATATTCATTGAGCTATTTATACATAATGTAGCAACCTATTTTTAACTAGTAATCAATATAGTGAAGTAGTCAAAATTACTAAGTTAAAACAGACATAAGTTTTATAGAAAACAGACCTTTGGCCCAAATGCAAACAAAGAAAAAAATCCCATCTTTCATACAATCTTTATTTTAGAGATATATTTACCTTATGGAACATAACATACATATTAAATACAATTTTGAATACTTAAAAAAATATGCAGAAAACCCACCTGACAATTTTTGAACTACCTTTCCAAATTTTCCACTAACTAACCTCTTATGCCAAAATCAGTGTTTTTCAGTAATGCTACAGTATGGTAACATTGCACAGGTTCAGAAATATTTAAAATGTAAAAAATGGTGCTCAAAATATACTTTAATCAAAGTGTAGGAATACATTTACTGGTGTTTGTAGGGGATTTAGCTAGCTTTAAGTTTACTTTCATCAAAACCAATTTCTTTCCAACTAGATTTAGTTATTTTATTGATATAAATTCAGGTAAACACAAAAACAAAACTCTCAAAGTAGTATAACTTCCATATGCGAAACTTTATATGCCAGATCCTACCATGCATAAAGTAGAATTACTACACATCACTGGCAAAAATTAAGTCTGTACTTTGGGGTATGGGAGATTTTTGCCTGAACTATTGTGACAAGAATTGTATCATATAACTGGCTCAAAATTTAAAAAAAAAATCAAATTCTGATTTTAGGGAAAACAGTAACAGAATGGTCATTAAGCTGCAATGCCACTTCTCAGATAGCTTCTTGCTCTCTCCAAGGCTGAGTCACTTTAGGCACTTTCCTTTGCAAACTTAACTGGTGACTGTTAGATTCCTATTACATGGTATAAAGAACTTTCCGTTTTCAAAGAAATAATTATTATTCATTGGATGGTATGTAGAGGTTGTTAAATTTTTAAATTTTATTATTATTACTTTCTTTAGAAAATACATAAAATCCACAGTCAGAAACAAAAGCCTTCATTTTCTATTATACACACTACTAATGTAGTTTAAATAGTACCACAGAATTGATCCTATACTTGACTATCCCACTAGTTGGCCAAGTAAGGAGACAGAGAAAAATCCCTATATGCGCACTACTTCAGAGCGAGACTCCATGTTGTGCCATAAAAAAAAAAATCTACAGACAAAAACATTTATTTTCTATGGAGAGAGGCAGCAGAGCAGCCAAACAGGCTTTTAAAATCCAGAAAAAAATTATTTACGGGCCAAGGCCAAAAATCTTTTCAAGTCCCTTAAAAGAAGATGAGGTGTGTCACATAATACCCTGAAAAAGCAACAACTTCTTAATATAAAAATAAGATTTTTCCTTTCAAGAACAATCCAAAGATTCTCAGAACCTTATCATTTTAAGATATGTTTACAATCAAAACAGAATGCTGAGCTCTAATTTATTTTAAAGTGTAAATGCTTTTATTCTCAAGAAAAATTTTTAGGCTCAGGACTGATCATAATTGTCAGTACAGTCACATAAAGGACTTCTATAAAATGGAAAATCTACTCTTCTGAAGTATGAAAAGTGACAGAGAATTGGCATGACTAGACAAATGCATCTTGCCCTTTGAATCAAGTCTTTCATTTATCATTGAAATCATGTCCCGTATCTAAGAAATTATCAGAAACAAGACAATATTGAAAATAAAATAAAAGCCAAACTTGACAATTTCTTTTAATTCTAATCTAACATGCAGTTGTTGCCTAGGACACTATGATGTTCACTGCATATATTCTACATCTGCCCGGCTCCAGCTGACTATAAAACGTATACATGAACATAAAGATGTCATAAAACAATGTCTTTCCAAGATTGGAAAAAAAAGACAAAAAAACCCAGAAAAAAGAAAACATGGAGTTAAAAAATGAGGTAATTTTCTTGTTTGTGATCACAATCACCACTTAAGGTTTCTTGAGGGGGTAAATACAGCAGAGATACATGACATCCATCCAAAGCTTTTGCAAATTTCAAGATAATCCACCACTTAAATTACTAAACAAAAAGCTAATTTACTACTTTCACTATGTGATGATAGGCATCTCTAACTGTTACAGTTCCATACTTCCTTCAGTTCAATGATACTAGAAATCTTTTGACTAATTGCTATTCTGGGCAACGGCTTAGCACTGCTGAAACACCACTTTCTTCCTTAATTGACCACACAGTTGTCCCTGGTGGGCTGATGTTCCATAAATCTGTGGCCACTATCCTAATATCAAGCTGGCATTCTTGAAGCAGTCTCCTTTTAACAGATCATCGAATAATTTCAAGTAAGGTTACAGCAGAATGTAGCCGATGGCATCTGTTGCATGAAGTCAAAGGGCAGGATTTCAGGATGGCTGCTCTTGGTAATTAATTTCTCCTATATACTGTGCAATGAACTTCCTTGACAGAGTGGCAACGGTCATCCAGTACCAACAGCCAGGTTCAAGACCGTGATGGCCAGAGGCATCAGTCTTGATGTGGATCTGTTTCTACACTCCTATCACATTTGCTGCCTCAGTCTACACTTGTTATAATCATGGAGGAAATGGTGAGTTCAGGTTTTCAGGACTTCTTTGCATTTATAAACTAGTAGTAGTCCTCACTGCTTCCTGGCTTTTTTTTTTTTTTTTTTCCCCCTTCCTCAGCACAACACACTTCACAAGACATAACTACATCTGCCTCTAAGCAAAAGTGAGGTCACCTGTTAGGTCTTTAGTAGAGCCAAATAAACAGTCGTCTTTTTCAGGAAGTTATAGATCTTCTTTTGCCATTTGTAATTTCCTCAGATTTCAAAAATTTTCTGCTGCCTAGACCCTTATGTAAGTCATTGTATCAGGGAACAGTTTAAAGTACTGTGGTACCTTAGACAAACAACTACTTAAAAGCGGTTTACTTTAAAATTCAAATACAAAGCCATGCGTGAACATAATAACAAACGGCAGCCACCACGGTGGCTGCATAACCATAGTTATGATGTTGAATACATCATCATTTGAATTGATGCCTTTCCACTAATCAAAGACAGAATTTACAAGGCTTGTGTACTAAATAATCAAAGGATATTTAGGTATAATAAAATAAAAAGAGTAACATTTTTGCTCTGATTCCTGAAAAGAAAATGAAAAATATCACTACAGCTCCAGGTAATCAGACAAACATATATACATGGCCTTTAAAAATTTCCTTCTTACCCATATCTTATGTTATGCTTTTACCATTACTAAACTGGGAAAAAAAACATTAACTGAGAAAACCAAGAATCAATGTCTATACGGACATTGTTTTACTAGGTTTGGTTCAGTTATAATTTATTTTAAACTTGGAATAATCTTCTTAGATAATCAAAGCTAAAATTCAGTCAACTATTAAGCCTCAGACTTTAACCTATAGCTATTTTGGCTTGTAGATCAGAAAATGAAAATTACAGTAGAAAGTAGCACTGAAAAAGTTATTAGAGGAAGCAAATGGTGCCAAATTAACACATCTAGATTTAATTCCTCTATAACCAGAATTAATTTCCAAAATTACACTAACTTAAGGTATCCTGTGGGTTTTTTGTAAAAAAAAAAAAAATAAAAAAAAATACCAAAACAAAACCAAACCTGGAACAAGAATAAAATGACATATTTTAACAATTAATCTAGCTCAGTACCTTTAGTTTCAGTATAGCAACTTAAGATGACTCAAAGGAGTAACAAGAAATTATTAGACTCAGATATGGAATAGCAAACCTTTAGGTCCCTTTCCAAAATCTATCAGTTATCAGATGGTTTATAGTCTGATGTACAGTTGTACTTTCTTCTTTTCAAAAACCAATGAAAGAAACTATTAAATGCTCCTCTCATCAGGACTAAAGCCAGCAGAATTTAACCAAAAAGGAAAATTAGGAGTTTGCACTCTGCCTCAGTCCTCATTTTCCTTTCCCAGAGAATGGGACAATGGCTCTTGAACCCCTACAGATGAAGCCAAAATTTCTAAGTTCTAAAATGTCAAAGGTTCATTGACTGTAATTCTTATTCTAATATCCGTATCTCTGGATTCTCGTTAGTAAAGCAGCCTTTGCAGTGCAATGAATAACAAAATAACAGCAGAATTGTAGAATGTGCTAGAACCTTGTAGATCCTTGCCAAGGGAGGTGGGGCAGAATGTATTCTGATGTCTGTAAACTATATGATTAAGTTGTTCAGTAAGGTAGTTTAAATGCTAGAATTAATTTGGGAGAAGTTATATCTTCTACTTGCTATTTTGCCACTTGGAAATAATCCACATTCCCAATGTTTTTCATTCATTGTTTCTGGACATATATACATGAACAACTTTGTGGAGGTTTTTAAAGAACAAAGTCACGTTGTTAATGGGAAAGCTAAGGAGTAACATACATGCTCACATTTAACAGCAACTACATACAGTGTGCCTGCTCCAAATAAGAGGACTTGTAGGATGACAATGGCAGCGAAGCAAGTCTTCTTCCTGAGGCTCAAACTGTTCTAAACCATTCAAGAAATCCTGCTTCTTCCCTCCCTTCTCATCACTCTCCTAATCCAAAAAAAGCTACGAGTGAATCGATCCTACTTTTCCTTCACTAACCGAAAGTGCCTAGTGGCTTCTGACAGAACAAAAAGAACAAAACCCTTTAAGAACACATTCTCTAAAGAGTCTTCATATCTATTTTAGTACTATATATGATGGGTTGTAAAAATCACAGAAACCATTATTTCCTCAAACCATTATCAAAACCTTCACACATTTAAAGGAGAGCAAAAAATATTTTTAAACTAGTTTGAAGAAAGATTAAAAAGTGAATCCATCTTAATTTTATAAACTAGATTTTTAACAAAACAAAATAAAACTTGACTAAGTAAATTAGCCCAAACCCATGTTTCAACTGAGATAAAGAGCTAACCTTAGCTTTAAGTTTCATACATTACAATAATTTTCTGAAGACCCTGAATTGAAACTACATCCAAACATTATAACAAGAAGTTTATCCAGAGTCCTTAAGGGAACACACATCTTAATTACTCTATTACACACTTTAGCAAGGGCCAGAGAATTAAGTAGTCCTGGAACGTAATTGACAGCATACCACATGTACTGTGGGAACACTAGAGAACTGCATCACAGGGTATAGACTAGAGACTGAAAAACTGCACTGTACACAATCTAAGAAGAAAAGTTTGAAGATTGGAAAATACAAATTATCACAAAATTTTTTTCCTGTACGTCTACAGGATGTGTTATGTAAAAGGTACTAGATGCTTTCTAAAGTTTGTCCTCATCCTTGGAAAGGTAAAAGTGCAATGATTAAGCTTTTGCCAAAACCATAGCACAGACACTCCAGCCTATTTTTAATGCAAATTTATTTGCCCAGTCCTACTGCATATTGTCTTAATTCTACTGGCATTAGAAACCACAGCTGCCTGCCCAGAACAGGATTTATTGTATGTCCAAAAGCTAGAATTTATGAGAATCCTTCTTGAATTATATAGCCAAAATATAGACTGTTACCCCCAAATTAATCCCAAATTCCTTAACTGTAACAAGTTGCCAAATCTCTCTCAACTGCATCTTTTTATAGAAGCCAAAAACCAAGACACACACACAAAAAAAGGAAACAGAGAAGTTTATTATCCTCTCTCATTTCTTTTCAAAACCAGTATGAAACTAATTCCAATACATGCAAAAAACCCCAGACTTCTCAGATGTGTAGCATTGTTTAAAAATGTTAAACCAACTCACATGAAACATGCATCATGATGTATAGGCTGCTCCATTACGTTCTATAATGTTACTTAAAAGCACTGTATCAAATCCCTTAGTCAATCCAAAAGAATATCCTCTCTGGTTTCTTTCCCCTGCTCAAGCATCATTAACTTGCTTAAGTAACTAAATACAAGCCAGTTCATCAAACACCTCCTTTACTTCAAGACTGCTGAGTCAGGGTGGCCAAAATAAGTCATCTTTAAAATTAAAGTTACTTAGTGAAAAGTGAAGTTACCATACTACTTCAGCATATGAACTGCATTAAATGCCAGCATTAATTTCAGCAATACTACATAATAATTTCTATGTTTCATAGCATTAGCCAACAATTCATTTAATTCAGCATCCTGTCTCCACCACTAATTAATTTCTACTGCTTTATGTAAGGGCAAAATATAATTAACCAATTGCTGAATGATAAAACAGAGCGGAGGACACAATAAAAATTCTTTCCTGACCCTTACAGAATATACATTAACTCAATAAAATGTACTGTTTGACTGGTTGTGTTGTAACTCAGTTATTAGCTAGCACACGTACTATATAAATAAAAGTATTTAAAAGATTTCTGAAAATGTTTTTTTCAACAGAATCCAACTTATCCACTTCAGCCCAAGATACTGCATACCTTCATGATCAGGCTGTTTTCAGGTGAGCCTCCCTTCAAGTGAAAAAGAAACGTGTCCATCTAGATGCTATGGAATAAACGTTTTTGTACAAGTGAAAATTAACCAAAATGAAACCAATTAAACTCCTGTTTAGGTCACAGTCAACTTGCAATTTACAATTAAGTTCTAAAATTAAATAAAATTAAATGTTGAGTTGAATTTCCTGAATTGTTTCCACTCATAGACATAGCATGTTACCAAAGATTTAAACAGAGCTTGTGCTGTGAAATTTTACATATCAATTCAAAAAAGTATTTCCTGTGGAAAATTGGTCTTACAAGTTACTCTTTAAAAAAGGTCAGCACATTTTGATGTGCATCAGGGTATGAAGAAGCTTCAGGGGTTCACTAACCACTGCGCTGTTTGAAGTTTGAACTGAATTTTAGGTGTTTCAAAGACCTAACATAAAAGACATTTTAATCAAATACAAGAATAGGGCAACATATTTCTTTTAAAACTGCATTACAACTTCTATTTCAATTTCAACTGCTTTTAGTACACCAGTAATGATCAACAACTTACAGTTTGAATACTATGCTCAGTTTATCTAGATATCTCAGTTTTACTGGCATGTGAGTTTAAATGATTTATTTTCCACAAAACACTGTCATCCCAGACTCCTGCCAGAAACAAACTGCAAACTCACTCTTAAGCCTTTCAATTATTATAATATTTAACACTGTATTTATGTTCTATAGTCAAAATCACATAGAAAAAGTCATCCTTACTAAAAAGGGAGGGAGAGATTCTTGTAATTTTTCCAATTACTTTTAAAGTATCAAGATGCTTTAATAAATAATAAAATACTTTTGATAGTCAGATCTTTGGAAGATTGAGACTTCCTTGTACCTTGCTTTTATCAGAACTCTGTAGGAAGATTTTTTTTTTTTATGGTAGCACCCATCCCTGTTGTAAATGAGTACTCCTAAACTGTAAAAATGACATGGAATCTCTCCTATTCTAGCCATCAGCTCTTCACAACAAAAACCAACATTGTACTACATTCAAGGCCCACTTGAATTCCAGTGCAACTTGCACATGGACCACTATAGAAGCTGGAAGTGAAATAGAAGCCCTCGCAACAACTTTTGAATGTATCCTTTTATTTATATGTTAGGCCTTTCTGAGACAGTATGTCATCTTGGAAACTTAATAGGCTAAACTGGTGTTTTAAAGAGCTGAGAACTGGCCACGCTTCAAGAGATTTTCCTCCTCACCGGGGATGAACTATGTCTAAAAAAAGATATTCTGATTCTAGATTAGCTTCCTTTGTAATGAAACCTTTTAAATTTTCTTTTGCTTATTACAAGGTTAACCTTTCAGTTCAGAGGTCTATTACTGACACAAGTATTTTTTAAAGACAATCTGATGCCCCCACATATCCTGTACTTTGCAAATCTGTCTGTTCTTGAATTCTGGAAAGGTGAAAAAACTCAGCCACCTAGTACTGGAAACAGATAGACAAAACCCTCACTGTAGGAAGGGCTGGAAAGAACGTTGTATCTTGAAGTTAATTTCCATAAAAGGAAACACACATCTGATTCATGCAGGTTGTCTTTTAGAAGACTAACAACTGTATTCAATAATCTAAGAAAATAAATACCATCAAATAAACGCACCTGTCTGTAATGTCATATTCTTTAAAGCTTACATTAGAGGATATTTTATATGGTTAGAAATGCAAACAAAACAGATGAAAAATCTTAACTCATCTATTTACAGAAATATGACAATTTTAAGAACAAAAGCTTGACTAAACAAGCAGAGGACAAATCCTTATGTTGCTTGTGGTAAATATCTTAAAATGTGACATGATCCCACAAGCATCATTTCCAAGATATACATTTAATTTTTTTACTGTAGCTAATTATTGGGATAAAAGTTTAAAAAAATAATGATGAAAGACAGAAATTAAACAGAATTAGGTAAACATGTGAAGGGGAAACTTGTCCAAAACAGAACACTAAGGTAATTTTTAATTTGTTTTCCTATTTTTTTTTTAATACAAATTTCATGACTGTGTTTTAGATGGTTTATTTGTTGAAAGGAAGATAAGCTTGTGAGATGCTTAACAGTGGCCAAGGTTACTGGGGGTTTGTGCTACAAAGTGTCTAGTGCTCTCTGTTAATGGATTTCCCATCACTTTTGGCAAGCTAATATTCCAAAGACAACTACAGTAATTCTAAGGGCTTTGGTATCTTCAGGTCCTTGAAATTAGATCATTCTGTATTTGACTTCTTGTGTACGCTCTATTTTCAATGCTGTTGCCATATTAAAAAGGACCAGTCTCAGAAAGGGTAGGAATTGAGAGGGTTTGGTGTTAAACTTGAGTGCCTGTTCTGCCTAGGGATAATGTACTAATGAAAGATCAGTGTGGAGAAATATTGTCCCTTTTACAACAAATAATTCCCCAAAATTCAGGAGAGTGATTTTCAGAAAGTATGACCCATTTTCAAGCACAGAAAGATGTAACAAAAAGTCTGCTGCAGTAAGTCTGACAGGAGTAATAATTAGTTCTAAATGTAAGACAAATGCAAGCTTTTGGTTACTAACTTGGCAACCTCGTAGACAGAAGTGAAGAAATGGCAACTCTCTTTTCCTTTGTACACCAAAAGAAAGGTACTTTAAGAAATCGACCAGTAGGAAGATTTATCTATGTCAGAAATACAGAGAAGGGGAGGGATCTTGGGGCTTATTCTGGGGAGCTAATGATGAATGGTTCATATTTTACATAGCTATCCTTACACAACCAATGTCAGGCATTACATTCATTCATGCTACAATTCTTCTTGGAGTGCATTACAAAATTATAATTGGCTGGTATCAGAGAGGCTTAGTCATAATTCCAACAGTCATGACTGCAACAGAACCTAATTGGGGCCATGAGCAAGCACTTGATTGGAATAATATGCATCAGTTTGTTTTATTAAAAGCCAAGTAATGCAAAATAGGACTGTATTAATCATAAGAAAGATTTTTCTTCTGGCGCCTTTTAAACAATTCAATAGACTTGCTTAGGTGATTTTCCACACGCAAGGCAATTTAGGGATTCAGTAGATAGTACTTACAAAATATACTGAAAATGAAAACCACTTCTGCATATAAATGATATGTATTAGTGTAACATAGTCTTAAATCCTAAAGACATATTTCAGCACAAAATTAAGCATGGCTAATCATAAGTGAATTAAGAGAGTCAATAAATTCTACAATTCTATATTTCGCTAACAGGACTTACCAGATTTGCTTTACATTCTTAAACACATGATATATGTAGGACTCCTTATGTGGTTATCTGACTACTAAGTGCCAACGTGTCTGATAAATATAATTTCTAAAGATGCAAGTAGTTAAAAAGTCCCCAAAATGTAAAATATTATTTTATAATTACAAAACTACATTTGACTCATTTTACTTCAGGAAAAAAAATACCAAACTTAACCTTGTTCCATATCAAATTATTAACTGTGAAGTAACATCTTAAAAGAATCCATGAGGATTGCTTTGAGCAACCCAATCTAGTGGAGGGTGTCCCTGCCCAATGGCAGGGGGGTTGGAACTTGATGATCTTTAAGGTCCTTTCCAACCCAAACCATTCTATGATTCTATGATTCCACGATTTTCTCAAACAAAACTACAGAATATTTTTTGCCTTCACTGAATTCTCTGGTGATTGTTATTCCTTCTTTTTTTTCCCCAAGTACATGGTAAAGGATTACTGAAAAGGCATTTAAGCCAAAAACACACAAACCAACCCTTAATTTTTTTAAAACGTAATAAACTTTTTGGATTTTTCCTGCTACCCGAAAGAATAACTTGCTGCATGTTCTCAGACAAGGTTGGTAGCAGTATTTTACTCGGAGGATGGCATATCTCATGTTATTTCTCCTCAGAGTACTGTGATCTCATTGACCAAAATATGGCAATTAACCGCAAGGCAACAGGAAGGCTTATATCAAGTATATTCATGCTTCAATACCACAGTTCCCTGGTATTAAAGAATGTCTTTATATAAATTTAATATAAACAGTCTATGAGAAATAATATGCTAAATATAAATATTGTTTAGAATCATAGTATTCAATTAAATCCCTAGTACTTTGTGCAAAATCATAGAAACTAATAAACATAAATCCTATTTTCCAGATGGCATATCAGATCTTTCCAGTTGCTACTCACTGTTAAAAAAATTTTCAAAAACTCAGCACATGAGTATATTCCTTTACCCATTTATACATAAAAATTTTATTCCTTGAAAGGGAAAATATAATCCATGCAAAACTCTCCTTTAGCTCATACAAAGGCATTAAAATAGTGAAAAACTGTATCTAGAAAACATACAGAACTTTAATTCAATACTATAAAATTGTTGCATTTCACAATTTATTGATATTTTCAGAAATAGAAAGGAAGAAACATAGGTACAGCAATTACCAATAGCTCACTGGGTTTTTCAAAATATAAGTTCACACAGAAACAGCCAGATATTCCCATTTCTCCATACTGACCTTGTTTCACTTCTGGAGAATTATTGCATTTCTTTTCCCTCACTTATTTGGGGGCCACTTTGCAATCGAAGTTCTCAAATGGAATTTTCTTCAGACTGTCCCACTTTGGATAGGCCACTGAACATGTTGCATATCAGCATTTTTCTTTTCTATTGTGTGCTAGATGTATATAAAACAGATATCACCAGTGGCCATGCTTAACTTTTCTCAAGATTGGAAACTTTTGAAACTTTTTTCAGGACAGGTTACCTTTAGATGAAATTAGTGGAAGCAGTATTGATGGAGATCAACATATTTCTAAAGAGTCCAATTTCAACATTAGCTAGAGCACTGCTAACAGTTATTAGCAAAACTAAAAAAACAAACAAACAAAAAAAACCCCAAAAAACCAAAACAAAAAGGTTTTCTTATTATGGGTTGTTGCAAACATGTATGATGACTACAATTACTTCATACTTTTCTGCAGCCTACATCATCAGCTGTCTTCAAGCAGAGGATCCTAAAAGCATCACCAGGTCCCATGCAGAGCGGTGCTCTCTTGGACTTGGAACTTGGTAGGCCTAACCTACATGGGAGGAAGCGAGCCTACAAGCACCATAGAAATTAATGAAAAAAAAAAAAAAAGAAATGTTTTTTATAATATTAAGATCCCATATTCTGCAGCATACTTGGAATCTGGCAGATGGCTCTCCTGGAGCTGCAGATCCTGACACCACCAGAAAGAAACATACACTGCAAGTAAGTCAAACCAATCTGCCTATCCTCCCTAAAAAAGCATTACAGGCTTCTTGACCAGCAGGTCCTAGACCCAAGTCTTCAATTTATCACCTGAATCACAAGACTCAACCACAGTCCTATCCTTTTTACCTTGCCAGTTCCATCCCAACCCTAACTAATGTTGGGGAATTTTCATCATACCCCTCGACGCAAATTAAACATGTTTGTGCTCAAACATAAAGATGTAATGAACAATGGATTGGACAGTCCTACCTCCATAAGCAGTTCTACAAAGTGACTGCAAAGATGCAACATGACAAAAATCGTTACATACACTTGTACCAGCACTGATTGTGTGAACACGGGCGTTAAGCACCTTAGCCCAGTGTTCAGTTCATCCCCCAGCATCAGCTCTGTTTCCCAAAGGCGGCCGCTGAGCACTTACATTCCAGGATGGATTGTTACAAGACAATGCTGTTACATTTCTTATTATCAAAGGAAACTTCTCTCCCTTACACAGAGACAGAGCTCTGTCTCTGCTTACAGCAAGCTTAAACCATTCTGCAGTTGGGCTTGCTTTCCTTCCATGCCAGATCATTCCTTGGTCACAAATTATTATTGCTGAGCAGTTACAATTTGAATTTCCTCTTCACTAACTACATTGTCAGATTTGTGTTCCCAGCTCCCATTTGCCTACCAGGTCTCACATCTCCCTTCTCATTCTCAAAACCAGCCTTTTTTTCCATTTCTCATTAGCAGTTTTTTTCCCTGTCAGATCTTCTTTACCTCTTTAAGCCTAATTAGAATTCTGAGCTTTACCTATTCCTTCTCCTAACTTGATTCAGTTTTTGTCTTCTGTGTATTTCTTACTAGAAAGTTTCCATAACAGTACAAAAGACAGATTTATCCACCATGGTAAAATACAGTTCTTTCATCTTACCAGATGAGAGGAACCAGGAACAACATGAGAGAGGAATTACAGATTCATTCCTTATCTTAGTGCTGTGTAGATAAAAACCTGCTGAATTGCTCTGTGAGGCTACTTTCCTACAAGTGCAGTTTGTTGACACTGAGAAGGTCCACAATAGGGATATGTGGTAAGTAATCAAACGTGACGTTTACCACAATTGACTGAGCATTTTACTTTTGTTCTGGCTGTAAGTTTCATTACTGAAAATGCCTAACTCACTCTATCTGAAGTCTTCTGAACTGCAGAGTGAGAAGACAAGTCATGAAAAATTTCAGGCCAAACAGTCTCAATCAGAAGCAACAGAAAAGAGGTTGAGCAACCAGAACAAGCAGTACTACAGAAGACTGCCTGTAGTGCATATACACTATTACAACAGTATTATTTGGAAATTGTGTTATCCTGGCAACTCATTTACCTTGAATTCTTCAACAATAATACTCAAAGCTTCATGTCCAGCTTTTCTCATGTCTTCTAACTCCTGCTTATGCTTTTCCTGTATAAAAACATGGAAAGATTATATATAAAATAGGCAACTGGCATAACAATTTTAATTAGGAGAGTAAGTCTTACCTTCCCCATTTTTGGTATCTTTCATGAAGAAATGCACACATTTTGGATGGCAGGACTCTCAAATCACTCTCTTAGTAAATGTTATTTACTGCCTACATTAATAAAAATGTTGAAATGGACTAGTGTCAGATTCAGCTTCCTCAGAAGAGCACACCCTTCTCCTACTCGTTATATGGCTCCTTTTTTTTTTTTTTTTCTTTTTTTATCCTAGAGGTTCTCAGGAAAGACTTCTTGCATAAGACATCTTGAATACATTTTTCAAATAAAGATCTACTGTTTACTTTTTATTGTGCTTACAGGATTATGTAACTGTAACACAGACAAGAACATTCTAATGCCTTTGCCTTTACATAAAAATGCTTGTCTGTGGTTTGCTCTCTGATTCGGTAATGTGAACACGTCATTAGATTCTCATCAGCATTTCATGCTTATCAATGAGTAGCACCACTTTTTCAAATCACCAACTAGTAAGAAGATGAAAAACTTTCCCTCCCCCTCATTCTTTGCTTCAGGGGTCTTTTTTTTTAAATCAGTTAGTGCAGCAGGTCATAGCTGCTTTAAATCACCTTGGAAAACTGGTACCAAAAGCAGAAAGACATTCATCACTAACCTTACCTTGCAGTGATTGCAAGGCAAAGCCATACAAAACATACGCTCCATGCTTGTTGCTTTTTGGACAGAACTGAAGTGGAAATTAATTAATACATACTATGTTTTCTAAGATCTGTATGTTTGAAATAAGCAAAACCTAGTGTCTAACAAAGCACGTTAAATTTTATTATCAAAGGCCATATAACATCATTAAAAATAATTACTTGGTCTCTATCTTTGATTAGAGGTTTCTGCTCTGCCATTCAGTTCTTTTCTCCTTAAACGGCCTCTTAGCAAAAATTGTGAACACATAGCTATACAAACTTCTTATCATTGGCCCAAATATAATGAGATATTCAGATTCTCTTCAATAAAACTGGGTTTTTTTGTGAAGCCCTGCAAGAAAAACTGATACGAAGCAGAAGAATTGAAGATGGAAATATTTTGAAGCGTAAATAAACTACCACATCGGATAACAATGCACAACTTCTGGGTACATCAATTAAATCACATTGTGATCCACAGGTATCATTGACACCACAAAGTAGTTAAACTCAGATGTTACATATGTAAAAAGAAAAAAAGTACTGAGATAGAAATATTTTTACAGTACAAAACCACAAAATTGGTATAAGGAGGAAAATGTGATCCAGTGCTTAACCCCAAAACTTCACAAATCATTAACAAATACATTCCCTGTGAAAAGAGAACTATGCGGTGGGAGGTCAGAAATGAGAAAAATGTAATAACTATAGTAGCATACCCTAGATTCACAAATAACAAAAAAGAATTCTGTAGAAAGAGGAAGTTAATGGTCATTAATTATTCTAGCTGAAAAAAAACCCAAAACAACAAAACCAAAACTGAAGAGGAAGCATTCCACGCTGTGAAAAGCCTTCAATTGAGAAGGGTTAAAACAGTAAGATTTCCAACTAAGATCTGTCAGAACTACCTTGAACGCAACAACGAGACATAGTGGATCAACTGTGTTGACCAAGGGAGAAAGAGACTTCATTCCGGTAAAAGTACAGTGCCTCTCACTAGCACTACCAGCCAAATTGAGACACAAAGCAAAAAAATGCAGTTTGTCTTCTTACAACGAATATCCCAAGTTTTTCAGAATTAATGACTTGTACAAAGTCATATACTAAATGCAAACAAGTTGAAGCATCAGCACCAAGGTACAACTACCAACATGAAGATTCCAGTCAACACTTTTTAGAGTACTTACTTTCTCAAAATATCTCCTAAACTAAAGGAGAAGAGTCATTATTAAAGAACCAATAATAAGGTATCAGTTTTACTTGAGTCAGGTCTAGCAATAAATTTCTACAACAGAGTTAGAAGAGAGAACGAAAGGGCATTATTACAAGCACACAGATTAAAAGTTAAAGGTCACATTGCAGCCCTCCAAGTAAGGGCTTCATTCAGTCTGATGAACACTACACTGCCTTTTTTCTGTGTCTGTTTGCAAGATCTTTCAGTTAAGACAGCAGGGCTTTAAGAAGATACATCAAAGCTCCTGAGTTTCATGATTTGGCTATGAACAAAACAGAAACATTCCAAGAACAGCAGCACACCTCATTTGATGAACAACGGTCATGTCAGTTCTTCACAAATCCTCAATAAAATGGATAGTTTCCATAGTAAAATGAGTTTAATGAATTGACATAACTACTCTTAAAATTATTTCTCTGCTTGCAAGAAAGACAAGGGAAGCTCTATGAAAGTTCTGAATGGTATAGACCTGAAATTAAAATGTAACATTCAGATTTCCTACTAAAAAGGGAAGAATTTAGTGTTTTCTCGCTCTTGTAGAATTCTCCTGCATGGTTTGCATGATTTCAGAGAGGTCTTTAAAGAACGCTGTTGTTCCCTTCCTGTATTTAACAAATGCTTTTAAGAAAGGAAACAAGCATGAGTTAAGAAGTTTGAAAATTAAGTAAAATCATCTTCAGAGGACTATATATAACATGGAAGTCAATTATCTGTGTGGATGCTGACTGCCTATCTGCTTTAAGACTGTGCTAACTGCAGAATCAGCTGTAAGTCTGAGATAAGGTAAGGAATTGGCTAGACAGCCGCACTCTTCAGAGAGTTGTGGTCAATGGCTCAATG